>NC_083569.1:34742148-34952148 GCF_027579695.1 Neoarius graeffei
ACAGCACACCTCCCACTTGAGCTCCTGGTTCTGGAACCCAAGGAGGTCACATTACTCATCCACTTCTGGATCTTGACTAACTTGCTCCTCCACTGGTAGTAAGACAACAAGACGCCTCACATCTCTGTGGAGAATTGTGGCGGGTATCTTTGTAATGGACTTCCTTCCCACCTTGGTTGTCCTGTCTGTGTTTCTCACACGAGCTGGCTCCTTGATGAATACTGGGTAGCTAGGAAATGTCCGGACTTCGTCTCTTACCGTCCCTTCTTTGTCGGGGTTGACACTGATCACTCTGGCCAGCTTGAAATGGCCCCTTACAGCATTCTGGTCAGCAAGCCAGACAACATCACCTACTGCAACATTTCTCTCTCGTGTGCCACTTGTTTCTGACAAAGAGGTTTGGGCCCGCCAATTGGCTCCACTTCTTCCAGAACTTGTTTACCTCTGACTGAATCACACGCAGCCTCTTGTAGGGGTAACCCTCAAACTGGAAGTCTCCTGGATCTCCTCTTGAGCGGGCCTGACCCAACAGGAGCGAATTTGGAGTGACATACTCAATACAGTCTTCCTGAACTTGTGCTCTTGCATCTATTGGCCTTTCATTAGCCAAGTTAGCAGCCATACATATGAATTTCTGGAATTCTCCCCATGTGAAGACACCATCACCACCTAGATTCTGCAAGGCTCTTTTGACAGTCCGGACCACAGCTTCAGCAGCTCCATTTCTGTGAGGGGAGTCTGCAGGGTGAGTTTTCCAGGACCATTTGGTGCCATGCTTGGCAGCTTTCTCTTCAACTCCTGACCTCTCCAGGTGTTCTAGGAATCTGTAGAGGTCATCAAGGGCTGGTTTTGCCCCTACAAAGTTTATGCCTGGGTCAGACCATACCTTGCTGGGATGTTCTCTTAGCGATGTAAACCTTAGGTAGGCCAGCAGGAATCCCTCTGTCGACAGGTCACTCACGATGTCCGCATGGATGGCCCTGGATGCCATGCAGCTGAAGACAATGCCCCAGACTTTTAGTCTCACTCTCTTCTTCACCTCATCTCTTACTTGGTAAGGTCCGAATAAGTCCATGGCAGTGAATTCAAAGGGAGCTGCTGGTCTTAATCGCTCTGGGGGTAAGGCACTCATCAGCTGTTAGCATTGCTTTGCACTTCACTTCCTGCAGGTCACACAGTTTTCCACTACCTTTTTGGCTATTCTTCTTCCCTTCACCACCCAAGACTTCCTTCTCATTCTTAAAAGCGTCCCTGCTACACCCTCATGGTTCGCAGCATGAGCCTCCCGTGCCAACAATGTGGATATCCACGCTTCATAGGGAAGGAGGGGCACAACTGTTTTGTCCTCTCTGAAGGCTTGGATTCTTCCCCCACAGACGAGGAGTCCGTCTTCATCTTTCATCACCACTAAACGATTGAGGGTTGTGACCGGGAACATCACATCTGCTTGGGCTTCCAGGCAAAGGCTTCTGAAGGCATACTCAAGGTCTTCAGTATTGAGTACAAGTGCTTGGGGTTCCTCTTTTGGATGCAGTGATTGACTCATTTTTTGACCGGCAGCTTGACATCTCAAGCCTAACCACTTGTCAGCGGCCCATCTCACCCAAGCGACAACATCCACCAGCCTGGATAAACTGCTGAATGTCTTAACATCAAGGTTTTTGACAGCTGAGCCAGTGAGTATTTTTCTTGATGTGGGTTGACTATGTCCTGCTACATCATCCACATTGGAATCATCTGAATGGAGATTTGGATACTTCACAGCAGCAGACCCACCTATTTCAAACATTTCCGCCTTGGAATTTTCCTGACTGACCAAGTCTTGGAGTCTCTTGGCTTGAGCTCTGGTTACCATGGCTGAGAATGCCTTTCTCTGCATCCTACTGACACCTTCTCTGGCCTCAGCTACAACTTCTCCAGCTGACTTTATTGGCCACTCAGCCAATGGGGACTTCAAGAATTCTGGGCCACATTTCCAAGCATCTTGCAGGTCCTTTATGGTGGCTCCCCTCGAGATTATGTCAGCAACATTGGCACTGCCTGGAATCCACCACCAATATTCAACAGGTGCAGATTGTTGAATCTCTCCAATCCTGTTGGCGAAAAACGTCTGGTAGCCATAGCTGTCCCGCTGAATGGCTCCAAGTACAGTTTGGCTATCAACTAGGTGGAACCACCGGTCTACTTCCATTCGGCTGTGTTTTTCCACATACTTCCTGAGCCTTGCTGCAAAGACGGCGCCACAGACCTCTGCTTTGATAGCATCCCCTTTTTGGTCCAGTGGTGTCAGCTTGGCCTTGGACTCTACTAAGCGGATGTCTACACCTTGGTCTGTTACCCACCGTAGGTATAGTACAGCTCCATAGGAATTGTCACTCCCATCTGAAAAGGTGATGGCCCAGGGTTTTCCTCTCTTGCCATGTGGTGTCAGGCTTCTATGGAATTTGATGTGTCCTAACTGTGCATACTCCTGGAACAGTTTGATGGCGTCCTCCCCGAGAGCTTCAGAGAGTGGCTTGTCCCAGGTGCTACTGGCCAGATTTCCGCATCCTACTTCCTGGAAGGCTTTCCTGACAAGGATAGCACCCCTCTGTTTAATTGGTGTGACCAGTCCAAAGGGGTCATAAAATCCAGCTATCTGGCTCAATAGCTCTCTTCTGGTTAGTGGATTAGGTGTTTTTAATTGGACTTCCTCCATTGAGAGGTCCTGGCCTGTCCTCATCTTTCCCCTTCTTTTTGAGAAGTTGATTGAACACAGGATGTAGAGCTTATCTTCCTCTGACAAGTAGCCGATGCCCAAGGCCTTGTTATCCTCGTCTCTCATCTGGTTTGACAACACAAGCACTCTATTAGTGGTAGATGGAACATTTCTGTTGAGGTCTGACTCTACTTTCTGCTGCCTCCCACTTTGCCCTGACCAGACCCAGGGTTTCAGTGAGAAGCCACCAGCTGTTAGGATCTCTTCAATCTCACTGGTGGTTTCAAGCAATCTGTTTGCATCATTGTTTGATGTCAGAATATCGTCAACATAGCTGTCCTCCTCCAACACTCTACGTGCCTCTTCCAGATGAGAGAACTTGGGGAGTCTTGCTGTTTCTCACATAGCTAGCTGTGCTATACAACCAGCAGGCCTGTCACCTATGTTCACTCTTGTGATGGCATATTCCCCAATCTCCTCATCTTGCCTGTCCCTCCAGAGGAATCTGTGCAAGTGCATCTCCCGCTCTTCCAGCCACACGGAGTTGTACATCTTCCTGATGGCTCCTATAGCTGCATGCACCCCCCTCCTAAACCTAAGCAGGACGGCTCTGATGGGGTTCAGTACATCTGGCCCTTTTAATAGCAGATCATTCATGCTCACTCCTTTGAACTGCTGACTGCTGTTCCAAACAAGACGCACTGGGGTGGTGACAGAGTGAGGGTTTGGAGCTACTAGGTGGCTTACATACCAGACTGGTCCCTTCCAGGAGTCCATCATTTCCTTTGAGAGTCTCTTTGCTGGTCCACGCTCCACCATGTCATGGACTTGGGCTGTGTATGCATCGAGCCACTCAGGTTCCTTCTGTAGTCTTTTTTCAGTTCTTAAGAAGGTGGCCTCGACCCCACTCCTGTTATTGGGGAGACAGGCTGGATCTGTTATCCAAGGATATTTCGCGTCCCAATGTGGGGAGTCAGCATGCTCATCATTCATGACATGTGTGAGTCCATCTTTTATGATCTCAAGTTCCCTTTCTTCAGCGAGAGTCATCTCTTTTCCACCTGGCTGGCAGCTCCTGCAGCGGCATCCACCACACCTGGGCTCACAGGCTGCACCAATGCTGTCCCACTTCCACCAATTCAGGAACTGTCTGTGAGTTACAGCTGTGTGATTGGATTTGCCCATGGTGTCTTGTAGCGACTTGGCAGGGATTTCTTCATAGCTGACAGCTGCTGTCCTCATGGAGTGAGCAAAGTGCGTCTTTGACTTGTGTGCAGCCACGTCCACTTGCTCAAACAGGTCTGGATGGGTTCCACCCACCATCTTTCCGAGAGGACTTTCCCACAGAACAAGATCCCCCACAACTTTCACTCTTTGTGGGGCAAGCCTCCCTTCCCTGTGACTAATGAGTAATTCAATGTCTTTAGGTCTCTTTAAGTCTTCAAGGTTAACTTCAGGAAAGTAAGCCTTCAACTGTTCCGGCCTGACTGCTTGGTGGACTTTTGCTATCTCATTTAGGCCATAGCAGATGAGTTGATGTGCTCTCTCTGTTCCTTTTGAGGTCTTGACTCGAACCCTGAGAAGGTATCTTCTTGTTGCTACTTTTGTAGTCATTCCACCTACTCCATGTACAAGTGTAATCCTCTCACTCCTGAGAGTCAGTCTGTTAACTGCTTTATGAGTAATGTAATTTGTATCTGATGCAAGGTCAATCAAGGTTCCAACCTTTTGCCCTGCGTTGGCAGTCACCTCCAACAGCATCATAATTACAGGTAACTCCATCAACCTGTATTCCTTCAGCAGGCCAACTTCACACTTGGTGGAACATGTAGATGAGTTATTTGTGAAGGCCTTTCTGCATCTTTCAGCCAATTCTGGAGACAACTCACTCAGGAACTCTTCTTGCTCCTCTGTGAAGTCCCTTTTGATTCTGCAGTCCTCCTGGGGTTTTGCAGTGACATGGCCTTTGACCTCTCCTTTAGGGCAGAGAAAGAAGTGGTGATCTGATGGGCCTCTCTTTTTGCAGTCCTTATTCCTGCACAGGTAAGTATCTTTGCAGTCATCTTTGCTTTTGTGGCACTCTAAGCACGCACCAATCTTCTTAACTGCACATTCTTTTTCTGACACAGTTTTTTAAACTTTCTGCAGAAGAAAAGTTTTTGTGACTCTCATCCCCACAGATAATGCACCCGCCACTCTTTGTGGATTTAGTTGATGCATATTTTTGGTTTTGGTTGAATTTCTTGTCTGGTCTCTCTGGCCTTTCTGTGACTCTCAGATGATCCAGCCTCTCAAAGATGTCTTCTTGCTTTTTCAGGAACTCGAGCAGCTTGTCAAAGTGGTTATCATCATCAACACGATTCTTTGGATCAACCATGTACATAAGCCAGTCCTTCTTCACGTACTCAGGAAGCTTGCTCTCTATGGATTTTACCATGAGTGGATTCTTTATGGCTCCAGTACTTCCCAGGTCTGAGAGATCAGTAAGTGCTTTTTCTATTGCTTGGATGAGGTCAACTACTTTTCGTGGCTGGTTTCCCTTGACAGGTGGAATCTTCTCAAGCTCTTCAACTATTTCTAGAGCAATAGTGAACTTATTTCCATACCTATTCTCCAGTACTCTGAAGACATCTTCTGCCATGCTGTAAGTTGACAGTCTGAACTCTTTCACAATTTTGTCATCCACACTGTTGAGCAGCTGTATCTTTCTCACCTCTGGTGAGCCAGTTGGCTCACCCTGCCTCTGGAGGCTTTGCCAATCAACTTTCCAGTGGTGAAAGTCTCTCTTACAGCCACTAAAAACTGGTAGCTGTGCTGGCTTGAGCTGTACAACTGGCATTGTTGGTTGTCCAGGTAACACAGGAACTGCTGGCTTTTTCTCTTCAGCAATCCTCCTTGCTCTAACAAATTCTGCTTTTTTGATTTCAAATGCAGTATGGGATACTTTTAAGTCCTTACTCCGTCTACACAAGTCATCAACATATATTGCAGGAATCCATGTTTCCCACTCCAGCAATGCCTTATGAGCCTCTTTAGTTAGCTTCTCCAACATAGTAAGGTGGACCTCATACGCTTCACAGTTAATAATGTCAACGGCTATGGAATTTGCATACTCACAAGCCTTTTCCGCTTCTTCAAAAGCTGCCAGCAGCACTTGTTGTCCATACCTGGTCCATAGGTTGGTTTGAACAATGGATTTTATCTCGTCAAGCCTCTGCTCACATTCAACGGCAACAGTTTTGAGATTGGTATCTGTCCGCTCATCAAGCACAGCTTCTTTACCGTCTGTGGTAGCTTCTAGTTCCGCTTCTAAACTGGCCCTGTAGTCATCATTGGCTTCGAAAACCCGACGTGCATCAGCAGAAAACTTTGCAAATTCATTTCTGAGCTCTGCTTCAGTCATAGCACTTGCACTCCTCCTGAGGAAATTAGCTTGCTTGGTGAAGCTGCCCTTTGCAACAGTCCTCTCTTTCTTCAGCTGATCCACCATCTTACTGAATGCTTCTTCAGCCATCCTAAGTACTTTTAGGATCTTTTACCCCCTTTTAATACTGGATGCCTTCTTATGATTGTGCAGACAAGCTACTCCTTCTTGGACTCTTTGAAGCGTTTAATCTTCTTGTCCTGATGCTTGAACACTACGTCGTGGTCGTCAATTAGGATGGTTGTCAACAGCCAGCAGTGGTTTTCAACTGTCAAGTTATTTTAGTTTTTGTTTGAAGCCTGCCTAAACTTGAAAACAGCCTAAGCCAACCTCAGGGTAAGGTGTAACAACTCGGACACCAAATCTTCTTTCCTTTGATTTATTTTCAAAATAAGAATGAAGTCAGGTTGAAAACCTTCAAAATAAGAGACAAAAATGCACAAATTACACTTCCACATAGTGGGCATTAACAAGCTAACAAACACAGGCTACGCTCCACACACAGGCTACATTCATTTTAGTACATAGCAAACATTGTGAGCTAGCAAACAGGAGCTAAGCTAACACCACATGGTAGCATACAACCTGCTAGCCTCCATCAATACACCACACACCAAACGTGCCAAATAACCAAACCAAAAACAACTCACCAGTAGCCTCCCTGGAAATGGCTTACACTTCAAACACAATGGCTTACACCAACACAAACTCTGCTCCAGGTGACATTCTTTCTTCTTCTTCTTCTTCTTTAAGTTTTATGGCAGTTGGCAAACTAACGTTAATGGTGCATTACCGCCACCAGCTGGACTGGGGTATGAATCTGAAGTCTAACCCTAACAAGGAAATACAAAATATGAGGAAAAGGAAAAAAAAATTGTTCTTCTAAATTCTATGAAACAGTCCTGTGTTCTTCATGAATCTAAAAACAAAATTTAAACAAACCTCTCCAGTACTCCTTTGTAAAATATCTTGCAAATTAAATTGAATCTTTTCTCTCTCTAACTGTTCTATTAGACTTTGCCTGTTTTCCTGGTACCTTGGGCATTGTATAAAAACATGATCTACAGTTTCTGGATAACCACAGTAAACACAGTTACCATCAGCATGTTTCTGTATTCGATGTAGATTACTATTCAAACTAGTATGTCCAAATCTCATCCTTGAAAATACATTCTCCTCTCTCCTGCTCCTGCTCGTAGGCCTAAGTACTCCTACTTTTTTGTGAATGTTATAAAACTGTCTGCCAGTCAGCCCATCCTCCCACAACATTTGCCACTCTCCTTTTACTTTGCGTTTCACCATACTTTTCACTTCTGCTTTACTGACGTTTACTGCCATATCTATGCTTGGATGTTCAGTCGCTTTTTTTGCACACTTGTCAGCCATTTAATTCCCCAAGACTCCTATATGAGCTGGCACCCACACAAAGGTAATGCCAACCCATGACTTCATTAGATTACTTGCAAGAAGTACAATTTCCAGGACAATATCTTGCCTGGTTTCTGATTGTCCAGTTTTGATGGTGATCAGCGCTGAACTGGAGTCTGACACCACCACTACCTTCCTTGGTCTTTTCTCCTCAACCCACTGTAAAGCCAGCCACACAGCTATCAATTCCCCTGAGTATACTGCCAGGTCATCAGTGATTCTTTTCCCTTCTACATGTTTCAATGTAGGAATGACATATCCCACCCCAACTCTACTATCTGTTTGTTTCGATGCATCTGTGAATATTTTCAGACAATCCTCATACCTCTCCATTAGATAACTCTGCACCCAGTATTTGTCAAAATCATCTTGGTTCTTATTTTCCAGTATACCCAAGTCAACATCAAGTTCTTCAAAAGTCCATGGCGGAACAGCAGAAAGTGGTATTGCGGGACTTAATTTTAGTTCTGAGAGGCCCATTTTTGTCACTGTATCCTTAATGCTCCAACCAAAGCTCCCTATCTTAGTGCTTCGCTGCTCCTGACATTGCTGCAAAACTGCCTGACTCATGTGATTGGCACAATGCCCCCTCAAGTTTGCCCAATATACAACAGCTAGCTGTTTTCTTCTGAGACACAAAGGTGCTTCCCCCATTTCCACCTGGATGGCTGCAACTGGTGTGGTTCTGATAGCTCCACAGCAGATTCTTAATGCCTGATGCTGTATAACATCAAGTTTTTTCAATAATGTTTTGGATGCAGACCCATAAACCATACTCCCATAATCAAAAATAGATCTGATTAAACCAATATATATAGTTCTCAGCGCAGGCCTGCTTGCTCCCCATTCCGTTCCACACAAGCATCTCATCACATTTAGCACTTTTTTGCTTCTATCCACTATTGTTTGGATATGTTGAATCCATGTAAGCTTTTGATCAAACCAAATACCCAAGTATTTGAATGAATTTACTCTTTCCAGCTCCCTTCCAGAAATTTTAACAGGAATATCCTTGATACGATTCTTTCTTGAGAAGATCATTATTTTGGTTTTGTCAATGGAGATTCTGAATCCCCACTGGGTAGCCCAGTCATCTACTAGATGCACTGCTTGTTGGATCTTGCTCGTCACAAAATCCACATTTCTCCCTCTCTTCCATAAGGCGCCATCATCTGCAAATAATGCAACTTCAACAAAACCCTCCACATCTTTGAAAATACCATTAATCATTAATGAGAACAATAATGGGCTAATAATGCTCCCTTGTGGAATTCCATTCTCTGTAATATACTGCTTACTCATTACCCCATTTATCCTCACCATTATTCTCCTGTCAGTCAGAAACTCCTTAACCCATGCATGCACTCTGCCCCTGAGCCCCATTTGGTGCAGTTTAATCCAGTAGGCCGTCCTTCCACATTAAATCATATGCCTTTTCAAGGTCAAAAAAGACAGCCACTACAGATTCCTTATTCACCTGTGCTCTCCTCACAGCATCCTCCAGCATGATTAGAGGATCCACAGTGCTCCTAGCCCTTCTAAAACCACTCTGATAGTGTTTGAGTAAGCCTGCAGATTCAACAATGTATGTTAGTCTATCATTAACCATTCTCTCCATAGTCTTTCCCATTTGAGAGGTAAGGGCTATGGGTCTATAATTACTTGGAATCTGTGGGTCCTTGCCAGGTTTCTTGATGGGGACAATTATGGATTCCTTCCATCCTTTTGGAATTCTTCCTTCTTCCCAAACCTTATTATAGAGAGAGAGAAGTATTTCCTTCCCTTTGCCAGATAGATTCTCCAGCATAGCATAGCAAATCCTGTCACCTCCAGGAGAAGATTTGCCCAACTTCCTAAGTGCATTATTCAACTCTGTCATCGTAAATAACATATCCAGCTCCTGCTCAAGTATACCTACACTCTCTGTATTAATTTGGAATTTCCTCACTGTTTCAGCTCTTGCTGCCTTTTCCCTTGGGCTAAGATTATCTGAGCTATGTACCATACTCAGTGTCTTAGCTATTACCTCTGCTTTACCACTACTAGTAGTGACAATATTTTGACCATCCATCAGCCCAGGATAGCCATATTCTTTCCCACTCCCTTTCATTTTCCTTATCATGCCCCAAACTTTCTCCACTGGGGTGTCACGGCCCACTGAATCACAAAATTGTCTCCAGTATTCCCTCTTGGCCGTTCTTACAGTCCTCCTCACAGTTGCTTGCGCTTTTTTATACTCAATTAAGTCCTGAAAATTATGCGTTCTTTTCAGTACCTTAAAATGCTTTGTTTCATCCCTTTACTACTTGCCTGCACTCATTATTCCACCAAGGAACTATCTTTCCTAGTTCTCTAGGCTTAGTCCTTGGAATGGTGGACACTGCAGCACTAAGTATACCAGCAGTAATGTTCAAGCTTAGTGTTTCAACATCTGTGCTTATATCTATATCTGCCAGCATATCATCACTAACCTCTCTAAATTTCACCCACTCAGCTTTCTGCAAGACCCATTTTTCAGCTAAAGTTTCTCGCTCAACTGCCACTTCAATACCTATTTGAATCCGTATCGGGAAATGATCACTGCCCACAGTACTATCCTTCAGTACCTCCCATTCACACTTTTCTGCCAATGTTGCTGTGGCTAACGTGAGGTCAATCGCTGACTCCGATCCTCTTGCCATATCATATCTAGTCCCTGACCCATCATTTAAGCAAACTACCCCTTCCCCATCCATAAATTCTAACAGTACATCCCCATTTCCATCGGTCCTATCTCCCCACAATATACTATGGGCATTAAAGTCACCACACCACATTACTCTGCCTTTTGTGCCCTCCCAAATTTCTCCCAACTGGCCCAAATCCAACTGCCTACAGGGGTTGTAGAAATTTATAATCATCATACTTTCTTTACCCGTCCAGACCTCTAATACTAAATATTCCAACTCCTTCCCCCTTTTGATTTCCCTAAATTGGATACCTTTTTGTACTAATGTTACAATTCCCCCGCCCCTGCCATTTTCCCTATCTCTCCTAACTGAGGAGTATCCTTTGATACTAAAATCCAATTTTGGGATTAGCAAGGTTTCCTGAATGCATATGACACCAGGTTTGATACTCATACAGTCAACATAATTTTTAAATTCTTGACCATTTGCTATCAAGCTCCTGGCATTCCATTGCAATATGGTCAATCCCATTATCCAGATCCACCACGACATTCTTGATATTGACTAATGCTTTCAGCCAGTTTCAGGGCGTCCCTGACTGATTCCCATTGCATGTCTTCTTTAATATTCAAAAACCTCTTGGCTGCTTTGACAATGATTTGTAGTTTTTCAGTGCGGCTGTCAACTTGCGCAGTGCAGTTGATAGCTGTAGCTATAAACAAAACAAAGTCACTCTTGGAAACAATCATTGTATCTTCAGTAATGACCTCACACTTTTCGCACTGTTTCCTCTCTCTGACTTCTGGTGTGTTTGAATTAGTTACCACCCTTTTCACCGACTTCGTTGCTTCTGCGTACGTCAGTCCTTGAGTAGCTTTAACCCGCTGCACCTCCTGCATCCTTTTGCTCACTTCACAGCCTTTATATGCAGAACTGTGTTCTCCCCCACAATTACAGCATTTCAATTTAGCATCCTTATCACATTGTCCATATTCGTGTCCCTCACTGCATTTACTGCATCTTTGTTTACTCTTGCAGACGGCTGCTACATGGCCAAATCTTTGGCATTTATAGCACCTAAGCGGAGTGGGAACGTATAGCCTCACATCATAGCTCATATATCCCAACAGCACTCTTCTGGGAAGTTCAGGTTCATCAAATGCAAGCATAATGGAAAGGCTGTCGGTTAACACCCCATCACGTTTGGTTTTCAGTCTCTTTGCTTCTTTCACCCTAACATTGGTGATACTTTCTTTAACAACATCTACCGATTCATATAGTGGAATGCCAGAGATCACCCCTCTCACCAGTCTCCTGTCATACGCCACTGTGCATTTGACTTCAAAGCCATTTAATTTGTTTACCTTAATTGCGCGCTTTTGCTGTTCCTCATCCTTGCACTTCATCAACAGTCCACTTCTAATCTTTTTGGCACTCACCTCACCAAACGCCTTCTGTAATGCCACCGTTAGCAGAGCCGGGCTCCAGTCATCGAAGTTCTTCCCTTCTTTTAGCAGTTTCACCAAAACTTTATACTCGGCTCCTTTCCTCTCAACTCTTGCTTTTTTTCCTTCCTCACAATAACTATCCTCCGTACAACTTGGGTTTTTTCGTTTGTGATTTCCCCTCGCCGCAAGCCCTACTTCATCCAAAGAAAACACACTACCTGTTTCCCCACTCCTACCTGACTCCTCCATTCCCTCACTTCCTAACTCCAGACCATTCCCAGCCCAGTTGTTACCAACCGCCAACTCGTCCGTCCAGCTCCCAACCAGGCCTTCGGTGACATTCTTTGTGCTCAACATTCTCATATAAAAGAAAATGGCTGCCAGTCTTGTTTCCTGTTGCCTAAACTTCAACACAAAAGTCTCTTTCAAACACCAAACAAAACATCGCCTCACATTGGATTTCAAAATAAGTCTTGCACAGGATCTGACAGCACAATGGACCTCTTGGCTGCTTCTCTGACCAGTGCTCTCCTTGCTTGCTCTGTCAGTTTAGGTGGACAGCCATGTCTTGGTAGGTTTGCAGTTGTGCCATACTTTTTCCATTTTTGAATGATGGATTGAACAGTGCTTCTTGAGATGTTCAGAGCTTGGGATATTTTTTTATAACCTAACCCTGCTTGAAACTTCTCCAGAACTTTATCCCTGACCTGTCTGGCGAGTTCTTTGGTCTTCATGATGCTGTTTGTTCTTCAGTGTTCTCTAACAAACCACTGAGGCCTTCACAGAACAAGTGTATTTATGCCGAGAGTAAATTACACACAGTAGGACTCTATTAACTAATTAGATGACTTCTGAAGGCAATTGCTTGCACTGGATTTTATTTAGAGGTATCAGAGTACAGGGGGCTGAATACTAATGCACACCACATTTTTCAGATTTTTATTTGTTTAAAATTTTGAAGACCATTTATCATTTTCATTTCACTTCACAATTATGTGCTACTCTGTGTTGGTCTATCACATAAAATCTCAGTAAAAACTTTTAAGTTCGTGGGGTATGAATACTTTTGCAAGGCACTAATGTACACAGTGGTGCTTGAAAGTTTGTGAACCTTTTAGAATTTTCTATATTTCTGCATAAATATGACCTAAAACATCATCAGATTTTCACACAAGTCTTAAAAGTAGATAAAGAGAACCCAGTTAAACAAATGAGATAAAAATATTATACTTGGTCATTTATTCATTGAGGAAAATGAGCCAATATTACATGTCTGAGTGGCAAAATTATGTGAACCTTTGCTTACAGCATCTGGTGTGACCCCCTTGTGCAGCAATAACTGCAACTAAACATTTCCGGTAACTGTTGATCAGTCCTGCACACTGGCTTGGAGGAATTTTAGCCCATTCCTCCGTACAGAAGAGCTTCAACTCTAGGATGTTGGTGGGTTACCTCACATGAACTGCTCGCTTCAGGTCCTCCCACAACATTTCAATTGGATTAAGGTCAGGACTTTGACTTGGCCATTCCAGAACATGAACTTTATTCTTCTTTAACCATTCTTTGGTAGAACAACTTGTGTGCTTAGGGTCGTTGTCTTGCTGTATGACCCACCTTCTCTTGAGATTCAGTTCATGGACAGATGTCCTGACATGTTCCTTTGGAATTTGCTGGTATAATTCAGAATTCATTCTCATTTTCATTATCTCTAGCCACTTTATCCTGTTCTACAGGGTCACAGGCAAGCTGGAGCCTATCCCAGCTGACTACGGGCAAAAGGTGGGCTACACCCTGGAAAAGTTGCCAGGTCACCACAGGGCTGACACAGACACCCATTCACACTCAGATTCACACCTATGGTCAGTTTAGTCACCAGTTAACCTATCCTGCATGTCTTTGGACTGTGGGGGAAACCGGAGCACCTGGAGGAAACCCATGCGGACACGGGATGAACATGCAAACTCCACACAGAAAGGCGCTCGCCGGCCACGGGGCTCGAACCCGGACCTTCTTGCTGTGAGGTGACAGCGCTAACCACTACACCACTGTGCCGCCCTATGAATTCAGAATTCATTGTTCCATCAATTATGGCAAGCCGTCCTGGCCCAGATGCAGCAAAACAGGCCCAAACCATGATACTACCACCACCATGTTTCACAGATGGGATAAGGTTCTTATGCTGGAATGCAGTGTTTTCCTTTCTCCAAACATAACACTTCTCATTTAAACCAAAAAGTTGTATTTTGGTCTCATCTGTCCACAAAACATTTTTCCAATAGCCTTCTGGCTTGTCCATGTGATCTTTAGCAAACTGCAGATGAGCAGCAATGTTCTTTTTGGAGAGCAGTGGCTTTCTCCTTGCAAACCTGCATTGCACACCATTGTCATTCAGTGTTCTCCTGATGGTGGACTCATGAACATTAACATTAGCCAATGTGAGAGAGGCCTTCAGTTGCTTAGAAGTTACCCTGGGGTCCTTTGTGACCTCGCCGACTATTACACGCCTTGCTCTTGGGGTGATCTTTGTTGGTCAACCACTCCTGGGGAGGGTAACAGTGGTCTTGAATTTCCTCTATTTATACACAATCTGCCTGACTGTGGATTGGCAGAGTCCAAACTCTTTTTAGAGATGGTTTTGTAACCTTTTCCAGCCTGATTAGCATCAACGACACTTTTTCTGAGGTCCTCAGAAATCTCCTTTGTTCATGCCATGATACACTTCCACAAACATGTGTTGTGAAGATCAGATCCCTGTTCTTTAAATACAACCCCGATTCTAAAAAAGTTGGGACAAGGTACAAATTGCAAATTAGATCAGAATGCAATAATTTACAAATCTCAAAAACTGATATTGTATTCACAATAGAACATAGACAACATATCAAATGTCGAAAGTGAGACATTTTGAAATTTCATGCCAAATATTGGCTCATTTGAAATTTCATGACAGCAACACATCTCAAAAATGTTGGGGCAGGGGCAATAAGAGGCTGGAACAGTTAAAGGTACAAAAAAGGAATGCTGGAGGACCAAATTGCAACTCTTTAGGTCAATTGGCAATAGGTCATTAACATGACTGGGTATAAAAAGAGCATCTTGGAGTGGCAGCGGCTCTCAGAAGTAAAGATGGGAAGAGGATCACCAATCCCCCTAATTCTGCACCGACAAATAGTGGAGCAATATCAGAAAGGAGTTTGACAGTGTAAAATTGCAAAGAGTTTGAACATATCATCTACAGTGCATATCATCATCAAAAAATTCAGAGAATCTGGAAGAATCTCTGTGTGTAAGGGTCAAGGCCAGAAAACCATACTGGGTGCCTGTGATCTTTGGGCCCTTAGACGGCACTGCATCACATACAGGCATGCTTCTGTATTGGAAATCACAAAATGGGCTCAGGAATATTTCCAGAGAACATTATTTGTAAACACAACTCACCGTGCCATCCGCCGTTGCCAGCTAAAACTCTATAGTTCAAAGAAGCTGTATCTAAACATGATCCAGAAACGCAGACGTCTTCTCTGGGCCAAGACTCATTTAAAATGGACTGTGGCAAAGTGGAAAACTGTTCTGTGGTCAGACGAATCAAAATGTGAAGTTCTTTATGGAAATCAGGGACGCTGTGTCATTAGGACTAAAGAGGAGAAGGATGACCCAAGTTGTTATCAGCACTCAGTTCAGAAGCCTGCATCTCTGATGGTATGGGGTTGCATTAGTGCGTGTGGCATGGGCAGCTTACACATCTGGAAAGACACCATCAATGTTGAAAGGTATATCCAGGTTCTAGAGCAACATACGGTATGCTCCCATCCAGATGATGTCTCTTTCAGGGAAGACCTTGCATTTATTTATTTAACTGACAAAGTACAAAGAAAATATTTCCAATAGTTTTATTGACCAACTTCATTGTATTTTGTAAATATAAATGACGCTAGAATTTGATGCCTGTAACACTGAAAAAAGTTGGGACAGAGGCATCACTACCATTTGTATTACATCACCTTTCCTTTTAATAACACTTTTTTCAATGGTATGGGATCTGAGTATGTTGCAGTTTTGTGATGGAAATTTTTGTCCATTCTTTCTTGATATAAGACTTCAGCTGCTCAACAATCCATGGTCACCATTATCTGATTCTCCTCTTCATGATGTGCCACATATTCTCAATAGGAGACAGATCTGGACTGGCAGCAAGCCAGTCAAGTACACACTCGTGTTGTAGCCCATGCAGAATGAGGCCTGATATTGTCCTGCTGATATAAGCATGGACTTCCTAGGAAGGCTACGTTCACACTGCAGGCTGAAGTGACTCAAATCCGATCTTTTCGCCCATATGTGACCTGTATCCGATCTTTTATTGACAATATGAACGACACAGATCCGATTTTTTCAAATCCGACCCAGGCCGTTTGGATATGTGGTGCTAATTCCGATTCCTATCCGCTCTTTTCATATGCGACTTCAGTCTGAACCGCCAGGTCGCATTCATCCGACTTACACGTCATCAACAAGCCACAAACGTCACTATTCTGCGCTGAAGTAGGCGGCGGGTCTCTCAAAAAAGTTACAACAACATGGCGCATAATCACGGGCGCAGATAGAGGGTGGGACGAGTCATATTTAAATTCACCTCGTTCGGTCCCCCCTACTTATAGGGAGGAAAAAACGTCTATGCTGTCTTTCTTTGCATAAGGCAAACCTCACGGAAAAATCAAAAGACTAATTACCATTCGGTTTATTGAGGTGCACAGCAGTGTATACATATAGTTGCAACAACTCACATAAAATAAAACAAAGACTGATATTCGGTTGGTTGAGCTGCGCAGACTGCACAGGTTGCGAGCTCGAGCTTGGTTGCTATGGTTACTAACAAGTTTGACAGGCATGTTGGGGTTGGTTTGCTGGCAGCTTTGTCCCCCCCCCCCAGTTTTTTGTCCCCCCCAGTTCAAAAAACGTATCTGCGCCCCTGCGCATGACATCAATGCGAGGGACGCTTCGGGCTGTGAAGGTTCTGAATCTTCTCAATGGAAGGACGCAGAGGTTAGGGAGCTGATTTCCATTTGGGGGGGATACAGCTATTCAAGCTAGATTGGATGGGTCATACCGCAACCGGGCGGTTTTACTTCCGTAAACACTGGCCATGCTCACTGCGTGTGACGTCGTCGTATCCTGCAGTGCGCATGCGGAACACTTTTAGGTCGCTTTTCGTTCATACTGAGGATCACATACAAGTCGCATATATTTGTTAATGTGAACGACCTCACAAAAAAATCGGATTTCACAAAAAAATCGGAATTGAGCATTAAGCCTTGCAGTGTAAACGTAGCGGAAGAGACCCAATATATGCCCCAATATACCGTATGAATGGTACCTTCACACACATGCAACTCACCAATGCCGTGGGCACTAATGCACCCCTATACTATAACAATGCTGGCTTTTGCACCTTTCTTTGATGTAGTGTTCACCTTTGGCACTGAGAACTTGATGTCCAGTTGTCCTGAAAACAAGCTGAAATGTGGACTTGTGACCACAGCATATGTTTCCACTGTCTTTCACTCTGAGATGAGTTCAGGCCCAGAGAAACTGGTGGCATTTCTACATAGAATTGATTAATGACTTCCTCCTTGCGTAAGAAAGTTTCAGGCATTTCTGGATGCAGCGGTGGACTGTTTTAAGTGACAATGGTTTTCCAAATTACTCTCAAGCCCATGTGGCTATATTTGACACATTAACATGATGGGTTCTCAGGCAGTGCTGCCTGAGGACTAGAAAATCATACGCATTCAACAGTGGTTTCCAAGCTTGCCTTTTATGCACTGAGATGTATCCAAATTCCCTGAATCTTTTCACATTATTTTGTACTCAAAACTTTGAAAGACCTAAAATCTTGCATTGATAAATGTTCTTTTTGAACTGACTAACAATTCTATTATGAATTTTGGCACAAAGGAGTGAGTGACAACCCATCCTTGCTTGCAAAGACTGAGCCTTTGGTGCATGCTCCTTTTATACCAAATCATATTACCAATTAACCTGCTTATTGTGGAATCTTCCAAAATGGTGTTACTTTAATATCCTATAAAATTTTCGGTCTTATTTTGCCTTTGTCCCAATTTTTGTGTGTTGAAGGCATCAAATTCTAACTTTGTTTATATTTAAAATGTACAATTAAGCTGGCCAGTACAACTACTGAACATCTTTCCATTGTATTTTTGTCAGTTAAATAAAGGCTCACGCAAATTAACAAATCACAGATTTGTTTTAATTGCATTTTGGAAAATATCCCAAATTTTCTGGAAATGGGGTTAGTATACAGTGGGGCAAAAAAGTATTTAGTCAGCCACCAATTGTGCAAGTTCTCCCACTGAAAAAGATGAGAGGCCTGTAATTTTCATCATAGGTACACTTCAACTATGAGAGACAGAATGGGGAAAAGAATCCAGGAAATCACATTGTAGGATTTTTAATTAATTAATTGGTAAATTCCTCGGTAAAATAAGTATTTGGTCACCTACAAACAAGCAAGATTTCTGGCTCTCACAGACCTGTAACAACTTCTTTAAGAGGCTCCTCTGTCCTCCACTCGTTACCTGTATTAATGGCACCTGTTTGAACTCGTTATCAGTATAAAAGATACCTGTCCACAACCTCAAACAGTCACACTCCAAACTCCACTATGGCCAAGACCAAAGAGCTGTCAAAGGACACCAGAAACAAAATTGTAGACCTGCACCAGGCTGGGAAGACTGAATCTGCAATAGGTAAGCAGCTTGGTGTGAAGAAATCAACTGTGGGAGCAATTACTAAAAAATGGAAGACATACAAGACCACTGATAATCTCCCTCGATCTGGGGCTCCACGCAAGATCTCACCCCGTGGGGTCAAAATGATCACAAGAACGGTGAGCAAAAATCCCAGAACCACATGGGGGGACCTAGTGAATGACCTGCAGAGAGCTGGGACCAAAGTAACAAAGGCTACCATCAGTAACACACTACGCCGCCAGGGACTCAAATCCTGCAGTGCCAGACATGTCCCCCTGCTTAAGCCAGTATATGTCCAGGCCCGTCTGAAGTTTGCTAGAGAGCATTTGGATGATCCAGAAGAGGATTGGGAGAATGTCATATGGTCAGATGAAACCAAAATAGAACTTTTTGGTAAAAACTCAACTTGTTGTGTTTGGAGGAGAAATAATGCTGAGTTGCATCCAAAGAACACCATACCTACTGTGAAGCATGGGGGTGGAAACATCATGCTTTGGGACTGTTTTTCTGCAAAGGGACCAGGATGACTGATCCATGTAAAGGAAAGAATGAATGGGGCCATGTATCGTGAGATTTTGAGTGAAAACCTCCTTCCATCAGCAAGGGCATTGAAGATGAAACGTGGCTGGATCTTTCAGCATGACAATGATCCCAAACACACCACCCGGGCAACGAAGGAGTGGCTTCATAAGAAGCATTTCAAGGTCCTGGAGTGGCCTAGCCAGTCTCCAGATCTCAACCACATAGAAAATCTTTGGAGGGAGTTGAAAGTCCGTGTTGCCCAGCGACAGCCCCAAAACATCACTGCTCTAGAGTAGATCTGCATGAAGGAATGGGCCAAAATACCAGCAACAGTGTGTGAAAACCTTGTGAAGAGTTACAGAAAACATTTGACCTCTGTCATTGCCAACAAAGGGTATATAACAAAGTATTGAGATGAACTTTTGTTATTGACCAAATACTTATTTTCCACCATAATTTGCAAATAAATTCTTTAAAAATCAGACAGTGTGATTTTCTGGATATTTTTTTCTCATTCTGTCTCTCATAGTTGAAGTGTACCTATGATGAAAATTACAGGCCTCTCATCTTTTTAAGTGGGAGAACTTGCACAATTGGTGACTGACTAAATACTTTTTTGCCCCACTGTATATACACAGCACCTTTCAGAAGTTTGGACATAATTTCTCATTCAATGTATTATTATTATTATTAATAATAATAATAATAATAATTAAAAGACACTTCATGTCTTAAAGTGTCAGAGTGCAGGCACTTATGGATGTAAAAAGCAGATGAGAGTGGGGAAGCAGACTGTCAACGAAGCCAAAACGATAGACAAGAAGTGAGATCAGGAAACAAGCGAGGGTTGGGTGATCGGTAAACAACATAGAGTAGAGACAAAGAGTGTAAATGAAATAAGGCTAGCAAAGGTCAGGAAATCGAAAGGCAGATAGAGAATAGCAAGGTTTGGTATGAACTGGGTGAAAACAGAACGATACTTTGTGTTGGAGTGGAGAATGAGTGGCTTAAGTAGGGGAAGGGCTAACTGAGGAGATGAATGTCAGCTGTGATTAACACTCAGGAGACAGAGGGTGCTGTGAATCTTGGGGATTGTAGTCTTGAATGTCCATGTTTGTAGTTTGTGTTTACAGCAGGTTTACTAACAGACACCCCCCGCCCGCAAGGAGCTCTGGGAGCTGGAGTTTTTCGAGGGTGCCCCCTACATCGTGGTGCTGGGGATGGAATTCTTGTCTGAGGAGAGCGTCTAGGATATCCTTGGCAGAAACCCAGCTTTGTTCCTCAGGTCCGTAACCTTCCCAATCTACCAGGTACTCAACTTGTCCTCTTCTGTGTCTGGAGTCGAGGATCTTATTTACCTGGTAGATGGGTTCTCCCTCTAGTAGGTGTTCACGATGTTCCTGGACTGGAGTGTTTTCGGCCAGGGGGCCCAGCATAGCTGGCTTGAGGTTGGAGACATGAAACATGGGGGATAATCTGCTGTGAGGGGGGAGTTCTAAGTGGTAGGAAACTTCATTAATGCATTGCAATATCTCGAATGGCCCAATGTATTGTGGCTGAAGCTTTCTGCAGGTGTTGGGCTCTCTCAGGTTTTTAGTAGCCACCTCTGTCATGCAGGGAGAAGTCTGGATTTTCTCCTCTGTGTCTGTCCACATATTCCTTATACTTAGCATTGATTGTTTTGAGACATTGGTGAACCTCCTCCCATATCACTTGGCTGCATGTAAACCAATCATCTACTCCCTGTACCTGGATTGGTGCATTGTCCCAAGGGAACAAGGGTAGTTGGTAGCCGAGTATGCACTGAAATGGTGTTAACTGTGTTGCGGAGTGTCTGAGGGAGTTCTGTGCATACTCAGCCCATGGGAGAAAGTGTGCCCAGTCCCCATGGTTGTGGATGCAGAAGATTATCAGGAAGCAGCTCATATTACCAATTAACCTGCAATTAACCTGGTTGGCTCTCTCAACCTGGCCATTGGACTGAGGGTGGTAGCCTGATGTAAGACTCCCTGCAACCCCTAACCTCTCCATAAAGCAGGTCCAAAAGCGAGAAATAAATTGAGAGCCTCTGTAGCTGACTATATCCTCTGGGATACCGTAGTGCTTGAACACATACTGGAAGAGGAGTTCTGCAGTCTGAGATGCTGTTGGGATGCCTGGTAAGGGGATGAGTTTGAGAGCCTTCGAGAAGCAGTCAATGGTTACCATAATGATGGTGTTCTCCTCAGAGGGAGGGAGGTCCGTGATGAAGTCAATGGTTATATGAGACCAGGGTCTCTTAGGAATGGGGAGGGGGAATAATCTGCCTGCAGGAGGGGTTCTAGGAACTTTAGCCTGAGCACATGCAGAACAAAAGGCTATGACCTGGTTAATTTCAGTCAGCATGTTTTCCCACCAATACTTATTCTTTAGCACAAGATGGGTGCAGTGACTGCCAGGATGCCCGTTGGTGGGTGACACATGGGGCCATGTGATTAATTGACCTCGAAATTGCTTGGGCACATAGAGTAGACCAGGTGGGAAGTTATGGGGAAGAATTTGTGGTTGAGCATTTCTTATCTCTCGGTCCAGGCCCCAGGTGACGGATTGCAAAAAGCATTGAGTTGGGAGAATGAGGTGGTTTACAGAATCTTGGTGCAGGGACCCAAAACTGAATGATAGAACATCAGCCTTGGTGTTCTTGGAACCAGGGCGGAATGAAATGGTGAAGTTGGACCTCGTGAAGAATAGTGCCCACCTGGCCTAACGAGGGTTTAGCCTCTTGGCTTTCTTGAGGTATTCCAGATTCTTGTGGTCCATGAGAATAACAAAAGGGTGAGTGGACCCTTCAAGCCAATGCCACCACTATTTGAGAGCTAGCTTAATGGCAAGCAGTTCCCTGTTGCTGATGTCATAGTTCCTCTCTGCAGAAGAAAGGGTTTTTTTTTTTTTTAGAAGAATGCTATAGGATGTAGTTTCTGTTTCTCACCAAACCGCTGGGATAGGATTGCCCCTGCCCCTACCCCTGTGTCTGATGCATCCAATTCTACCATAAAAGGTTTGGTGGGGTCTGGATGTTGGAGGATCGGAGCAGATGTGAAGGCTTGTTTGAGACGGTGAAATGCTTCCTTGGCCTTGGGGTTCCACTGGAGGTACTTTGGGACCTTCTTCAGTAAGGTCATTAAGGGGTTAGGTATAGTGCTGAAACCCCTGATGAATCGACGATAGAAGTTCACGAACCCCCAAAAAACGCTGAAGTTCCTTTCCAGAAGTGGGTGTGGGCCAGGAAGTAACCACGGAGACCTTGGAGGAGTCCATGCTAACTCCTTTGGCTCTTATAATGTATCCTAGGAAGAAGATTCAAACCCGATGAAACTCGCATTTCTCGGCTTTGACACAGATGCGATTTTCAAGTAGGCATTTCGGGATGGCTCCGACATGCTTCTTGTGACTTTCTTCATCTGTGGAGTAGATCAGGATGTCATCAGTGTACATGATGGCAACTCTGCCTAGTATGTCCCATAGCACATCGTTAATTAGGCATTGGAACATGCTAGGTGCCGAAGAAAGACCATATGGCATCACCCGGTACTCAAAATGGCCAGCGATTGTGCTAAAGGCGGGCTTCCATTCATCGCCCTTTTTGATCTTGATCAAATTGTATGCACTTCTTTGATCCAACTTGGAAAAGATCTTAGCCAATCAAAGCTGTTCTAGTGCCACAGGAACTAGAGGAAGGGGATAAGGGTATTTTACTGATACCTGATTCAACTCTCTGTAATCAATGCATGGTTGGAGTCCGCCACCTCATTTCTCCATGAAAAAGAACACTGCAGAATCGGGAGACTTGGACAGGTGGATGTATCCTTGCTTAAGTGCCTCTTGAATGTACTCCTCCATGGCGGCATGCTCCTTCTGGGACAAGGGTAGATGTGCCCCCATGGAGGTGACATGCCTGGCAGAAGGTCAACAGCGCAGTCATAGGGCTGATGTGGTGGTAGCCTGCATGCCTTTCCCTTGTTAAAGACCTCCTGCAAATCCATGTAGCACTCTGGGACGCTGTCCAAGGAATCAGGTTGAGGACTCTCTACTGTGGTGGATGCAAGATTGACTTGGAGATAAGATATGCAATTAATGAAACAAGTTGGAGACCACTGAAGAATTTCCTTGCTCTGCCATGAAATCAAGGGATCGTGAAGCTGTAGCCATGGGTAACCAAGAATAAGGTCGTGACTTACTGTATTAGTGACATAGAGCGAGATCTGTTCTGAATGTAGAATGCCCACTTGGATGTGAAGTGGTGTGGTCTGCAAAGTGATGAGGCCATTTCCTATTGGTCCTCCATCAATGGTCCTAATGTTGAGCATGATCTGCAAGGGGACTGTGGGCAGGTGGAGCGTCTGCATGATGAAATGGCTGATAAAGTTCCCTTCCGCCCCTGAATCAATAAAAGCACAAAGGAGGTGTGTGGAGTCGGTCAATTTCAGTAATACTGGGACTTTAAAAGACTTGGACTTAAATTTTCTCACCAGACTCACAGAGCATGTAGAACCTTCTGCTGGAGCTGTATGGGATGGATGAATGGGACAGTGGTTGAGCTGATGCTTGGAGCTCCTGCAGTAGAAGCACAAACCCTCCCGTCTTTCGAGCTCAGAGCATGACAGCCTGGTTCATGAAACCTCCATGGGTGAGCTATCCGGAAGGCATGATAGGCTTAATGCCTTCCTGAATGGAGGGGCGGTGTGCCAACAGATGATCGAGCCGGATGGCCAAATCGATAAGCGAGTCCAGCATGAGTTGTTTGTCCTGACAAGCTAGTTCACTGAGAATAGCTGGGCGTAGACCCTGGCGGAAGACAGCTTTCAAAGCAGGCTCATTCCCTCCACTGGCTGCTGCTAATGTTCTAAAGTCGGGAGCATATTCTGCCATACTTCAGGAACCTTGTGAAATGATAAGCAGACTTTCACCAATTTCAGTACCCTCCGGTTCATGGTCGAAAACTCTCTTAAACATAGAGAGAACTTGCTCATATGACATGGTTTGTTCATGGTCTTTACTCCATACTGCACTTGCCAAGCATTGTGCTTTGTCTGAGAGGAAAGAAAGCTGCGTTAGATGGGTGTTAAGATCCGCTAGCATCTGTAGATGTTCTCCCAGCAGGCATCCCTGAGCATTCAAACAGTCTGCTTTGCCTCTTCCACTACATCCATGATGGCGAAGTATCCTGTTAGAGTGCAGGAACTTACGGATGTAAATGCAGAGGAGAGCAGGGAAGCAGAATGTCAATGAAGCCAAAACAATAGACAAGAAGAGAAGTCAGGAAACAAGCAAGGGTCGGATGATCAGCAAACAAAGTAGAAGAGACAGAGTGTAAACAAAATAAGACGAGTAAAGGACAGGAAATTGAGAGGCAGATAGAGAATAGCAAGGCTTGGTATGAACTGAATGAAAACAATGATATTTCACATTGGAGTGTTCTTCTTCTTCTTTATGTTTATTGGCGGTTGGCATCCAACATGGTGCATTACTGCCACCAACTGTTATGGGTGTGGAGCATCAATGGGGATTTCAACTCTTAGTCCTACTTTATGTGTGAAAAAAAAAAAGGTGAAATTAAATTCTCTCAAATAACCTAGTAGCCTTTAGGAATGTCATAATATGTATCCATGCTAATGGTTTAACTGTGGAAAAGGAAAGTAAATCTTCTATTGTTAATGTTGTGTATCCTAATGCTTTGACCCTTTCTAGTAGGATTTCTCTTTCTGTATTGTAAGCTTGACACTGTAGCAAAACATGTTCCACTGTTTCTATTTGGTTGCATGATGCACATTGACCAGTATTATGTTTTCCTACTACATAGAGACCATGGTTAAGGCCGGTGTGTCCTATTCTTAACCTTGTAATTGTTTCCCCCCCTTCTGTTCCAGTTACCCTGCCTTTTTGAAGGGACTACCTGCTGAATCTTGTGAAGAAATCTCCCCTTTGTGTTTGTATGCCATTGTTTTTGCCATAACTTGCTTACTTTAGTTTTGATTATGGTTTTAACTTCGTATTTACTTAATGGCACACCTAAATCACCCAAACTCAATTTAAGGGCTTTTTTGGCCAGAGAGTCCACTACTTCATTGCCATGTATTTCTACATGTGCTGGAACCCAAATGAAACTTACAGCTATATCCCTATGATTTAAACGGTATAAACTCTGATAAATTTCATATATTAAGTCAAGCCTGCAAGAAGACTGAAAGTTTAGAATACTGACTAAAGCTGCCATGGAATCTGAACATATAACAAAACTGTTTGGCTTGGAATCTTCTATCCAGACCAGTGCAAATAAAATAGCTAACAGCTCCACAGAATAGACTGCCAGGTTGTCTGATGTTCTATGCTTAAGTGATGTTTCAAACTCCGGTATGTATACTGCTGCTCCTGTCTTTCCTGTGTCTGGATCTTTTGAACCGTCAGTGTATACTTGAACCATTCCATTATATTTAGTGCTTAAGTACTGTTGTACCATAGCATTCATCCCACCATATTCGTTACTGTGCTTTGACAGCTTAGCAATTTCAAAATCTACTGTAGGCATGGGGAATAACCAAGGAGGAGTAGCTGGTAATGCTACTGTGCAGCTCAGAGATATTTTTGTCAAGCCCAACTTCTCAGCTTCACCATCTCCTATCCATCCAAAACTATTATATTGCTTGTGCCCATGTTCCCAACACTTTTCTAGGACTGCTTTAGTTGGGTGATCCTGTCTGTGTCCCTGCAATGTGGCCCAGTAAGTCATATTTAGCTGTAGACGTCGCAGTGAAAGTGGCATTTCACCAACCTCTACCTGCAGTGCCGGAACTGGTGAAGTCTTAAAAGCCCCACAACATAAACGTAAAGCCTGTGCCTGAATAACATCCAGTTTCTGCAAATGGGATTTTGCAGCTGACCCATATGTAATACATGCATAATCTAGGGCTGACCTAATTAAAGCAGTATAGATGTGCTTAAGAGACCTCATACTTGCACCCCAGCTACTTCCTATGAGACATCTCATAATATTTACTGCCTTTTTGCACTTGGTTATGACCTTCTGGATATGCTCTCCATAAGTTAATTTATGATCCATCTACACACCTAGAAATCTAATACATAAGACTTGCTTAATTGGCTGCCCATAAAGAGTAATCTGAACATTAGGGTTAACTCGCTTTTTGGAGAAACACATTACTTGGGTTTTATCAACAGAGAAACGAAAACCCCATTTATTACCCCACTCTTCCACATTATTGACAGCTACTTGTAGTTTCTTTTGCACAAATGCTGCATTACGGCCTCTGACCCATAGCGCCCCATCATCTGCATATAATGACCTACCAAGACTAGCATCAACTCCAGAAAAATCATCATTAATCATAATGTTAAAAAGAATAGGACTACATACACTGCCTTGGGGAGTTCCATTTTCTATGGAGTAAGTATTAGAATGAGATGCCCCAACCCTTACTTCTATACTCCTGTCCCTTAAAAAATCCATCACCCAGTTATACATTCTCCCACCTATGCCCAAGGAATTTAACTTGATGAGAAGACCCTCTTTCCACAGCATATCATATGCCTTCTCCACATCAAAGAATACTGCATTCACTTGCTCCTTGTTGGCCTGAGCCTTCCTGATCTCATTTTCTAGACATACAACTGGGTCCATGGTAGTCCTTCCTTTCCTAAATCCACTCTGATGGCAAGTAAACAAGTTTCTGCTTTCCACCACATATGTTAGTCTGTCTGTAACCATACGTTCCATAATTTTACACATATTTGATGTTAAGGCAATGGGTCTATAGCTAGTTGCCTCACACTTATCTTTACCAGGTTTTCCAATAGGTATAATAACAGTACTTCCAAGCCAGTGGTAGGGTCCCTGATTCCCATACCCTATTATATAGTTTTAAAATTATCTCCTGAGCTTCAGGGGTTAAAACACTCCACCATCTTATAACATATTTCATCCTTACCAGGGGATGTTGCTCTAACCCCAGCCAAGGCTCTTTTCAGCTCAAATAAGGAAAAAGGAACATCCAATGCTCCATTACCATCATTCTTTTTATCAAATATGTTAGGGTGATCTCTTAACATTTCATTTCTAGCTGCTCTTGTTTCTGGAGTCAAATTCTCAGAGCTATGAACTCTTACAAATGTTTTAGCTAATGCTTCAGCCTTGTCTTCGTTGCTGATCATGACTTCATCCTTATACCTGGTAGTGTGAACTCCCTTCTAATACCACCCATCTTCCTTATCATACTCCAACACATCATTAATTTGAATATCCCTTCCTATTTTACTACAGAAATGTTGCCACTGTTGTTGCTTGGCTTGTCTAACTACTCTCCTAACAACTGCTTGGGCCTTCTTGTATGCCACTAAGTCATTAAAAGAAAATGTAGCTTTAACCTTCTTAAAAGCTTTGTTCCTTTCCTGTATAGCCTTTTTGCAGTCATCTGTCCACCAAGGAACCATTTTACGCTGTCCATGACCACTGCCCTTACCAATAATCTGTAATGCAGTAGAATGCATAACTTCTGTTATTATTCCATTAAAATCATCCATGCTATCACAATTGTCTGTGTTTATTCCTTCCAACTTAACACTACTGAACATACTGTATGCTGTCGAGTTAGCATTCTTTAATTTCCATCTAGGGGAGCCTACCTCCTCCAGTCAAACATGCCCCATTCCAATTTCACACATAATTGGATAGTGGTCACTACCTATAGTGGTATCTCCAAACACTTCCCATTTAGTGACACTGGCTATTGGTTCAGATACCAAAGTAAGGTCAATTGGGGATTCCAATCCTCTTGCCACATCTACTCTAGTTCCCCTTCCATCATTCACAGACACCAAGCCCCTATCCTCTAGGAATTCCTCGACCATATTACCATTGTGATCTGTGTGTGTACTACCCCAAAGAGTGCTGTGCACATTAAAATCCCCATACCATCTTATTAGTTACTTCTCCAATGATACTATCAAAGATCTCTCTACTTAATTTCTTACATGGGTTGTAAAAATTCACTATCCACACATTTGAGTTGCCTATCCATACCTCTACTACTATTGCTTCAGATTCTTTACTTACACTTATAACCCTATAGCCTAGCCCCTGTTGGATAAAGGTAACTATGCCACCTCCAGTACCACCTTCCCTGTCCCTTCGAATAGCAACATACCCATATAATACAAAATCTAACTGTGATTTGAGCCAAGTTTCTTGTATACATATTACTTGAGGTTTCTCATTCATTTCTTCAATGAAACTCTTGAACTCTTGCCCATTTAGCACAAAGACTACGGGCATTCCATTGTAGAATCATAAAGACCATTACAAACCAGTACATGATGACTGTGTATCTTGTAATCCAGCAGTGAGTGTCTCATTTATCATTTCTACAGTGATCTCCCCCACATCAAGATATTTTTTTGCTGCCCTTATGATAATTTTGATCCTGTCTGTTCTGCTCTGAGTTTGGGCTGAACAGTTAATTATTTCGGCAAGGAAGGTCACAAACTTAACCTTATCCACTCCCACATTTATCTTATCTGCTGTATGGCCATTTGCATGATTTAGGTTCTGCTCCATCACTCTCCTCATTGGTGGTTGTTGTACCATAACATTGTCTCTCTTTGTAGCTCTATTAACTTTTTTGATAGCCTCAGCATATGTGAGCTTCTCCTCCACTTTAACTCTTTGTACCTCAGCTGCTCGTTTGTGTGCCTCACATCCCTTATATGCTGCGCTATGCTCACCACCACAGTTACAACATTTGATTTTTGTTCCCTCATTACATTTGCCATATTCATGACCTTCCTCCCCACATTTGCCACAACGCTGTTTACCTCTACACACTGCTGCCACATGCCCAAATCTCTGACATTTGAAACATCTTAATGGTGGTGGAATGTACGGCCTCACCTGATAGCTTAAATATCCTACCTTGACTCGAACTGGCAGCACTTCACTGAATTGTAGCATAATAGATAAGCTTTCCTGCTTGCCCCCATTCCTAGTATACATCAACCATTTTGCTTTCACTACTTTAGCTCCTGTTACATTACTCAAAACATCTTCAATTGGTATGTCAGTTGCTACCCCTGTGATTACCCCTTGTACTGTTCTCTTTCCTCCCCAAGCAAAACACTTCACTCTCTTTCCATCTAAGGATGTTAGTTTAATTACACACTCTTGCTGCTCAATGTCCTTACATATAATCAGTAGATTTCCATCTCTAAGGGGTTTAACACTCACTTCTCCAATACTATCATTCAAAGCTTTAGTCAGCTTCAATGGATTGACAGAACCGGGAGAATCAAACTGGAGCTTTACCTTAAAACCTTCCGGTTTTCTCACACTGATAACACTATCCACATCCGAATTCCAAGAACCTTCTGAGTTGTTTTTCTTTCATTTAGTTCTACTTCTATGTCTCACTTGCCATCCATCATTAATGTTCGTTTCTCCCGCATCCTCTCACCTCACTCTCTACTCCTGCATTTCCTACCATCTCTGCTCCACACCCACCCTCCCATTTGCCCACATTGGAGTGGAGTGTGAGAGTGGCTTAAGCAGGGGAAGGGCTAATTGAGGAGATGAGTGTCAGCTGTGATTAATACTCAGGAGACAGAGGGCACTGTGACTCTTGGGGATTGTAGTCTTGAATGTCCATGTTTGTAGTTTGTGTGTCTACAGCAGGTTTACTGACAAAGTAATGATGGATTGTTGTTTCTCTTTACTTAGTTGAGTGGTTCTTGACATAATATGGATTAGTTCAGTTGTCAAACAGGGTTATTTCTGTATTTTAATGATTTATTATTTACTGTTTGATGATCTCAAATGCATTAAGAAGGTAAGAAATTGCACTATTTAACTTTTGACAAGGCACACCTATTAATTAAAAGGCATTCCAGGTGACTATCTCCTGAAGCTGGTTAAGATAATGCCAATAGTGTGCAAAGCGTCAAGGTAAACGGGGTGTGGCAGCAGGGGCGTGGCCAAGCAGAGGTCTGCGAATGGAGGGCGGGGTCGGGGAAGGTAAGTGGCTAAGTCATTCCACCTGCTGTCAATTTGTGTGTGTGTGTGTGTGTGTGTTTGTTACAGGGATGGAGCATAAAAGGAGAGAGAGAGCAGAGAAAAGGGTCTCGGCGCATGCGTCTGCCTTGACTGTCGAGGCAAGTGTCGAAGGCTGCCCTGGTCGGCGGAAACACTGAACGCAGAACCTGGTGTTAGATTTTGAAGTGGGAATGAGTAAGTCAGAGAAAGAACCACTGGACCCGGTGGATTCGAACTTTGTTAGAGGAGGACTGGGGTGTGACACTGGACAAGATTTTGATAATGTCTTAGACAGCATTGAGTTTGAGGAAGATGAAATGAGTACAATCAGTGAGGGTGACCAGCAAGATGACTTTCAACTAGTGCAGTCGAGAAACCAAAGGAAAAAACGTAAGACAAGAGATACACCTGATGGTCCTAGAATTAAGCAGAAGAGGAGAGACATTAAGGTGGTTATGAAATTTCAAAAACCCGGTTTACTGAACCCCTTGAAAGTGAGTGCAGCGATACACAAACTGGTTGGTGATGTGTTTGATGTTAAACCTCTAAGAGACGGGAGTCTGCTAATTGTTTGTCGGGATAGGGACCAGCGTATGGGACTGATGCAGTGTAGGAACCTATTAGGAATTAACGTTAAAGTTCAGGACTGGGTAGAAAGGGGGAATGCACTGATTGTGATAACAGGTGTGCCGACTGAACTGTCAGAAGAAGAAATTAAGCAGAACATTAGAGGTACTAGAGTGATCAGAGTTAAACGATTGCTGGTTACCAGGGCGGGGATAAAAACACCAAGTCTGTCTGTTCTACTAACATTGCAGGAACCCAAGCAACCTGAAAGAATTATGATCGGATACATTAGTTATCAGACGAGACCATATGTTCCACCGCCAACAAGGTGTTTTAAGTGCCAAAGATACGGCCACATTGCGTTAGTGTGTAAAGCCAAGTGTAGGTGTGCTAGGTGTGGGGGGGAGCACGAATATGGTAAATGTGAAGAAGGCACTAAAATTAAATGCTGCAATTGTGGTGGAGAACATAGTGCGGCATATAAAGGCTGTGAGATGCATAAGAAAGCCGTTCAGGTGCAAAATGTTAAAGTTAAAGAGCAGATCTCATATGTGGAGGCCATCAAACGGGTTAACAAAGAAAACAAAGCGAGAACTGCTGTTAATGTTGGTTTGCATGCTGCCCCTATGCCTGCTGGAGTCCAAATGCCCCAAAAGTGTTGCAAACTCACTGACGATACACTTATAGTGAATAAGAAGAATTTTGTTGCTTTCATAGCGGAGGTTATTAACCGATCAGCACTGATTGAGAGTCGGACAGACAAAATTAAAATGATAAAAAAGGCAGCTGAGAAGCATCTAGACATTCGAGGATTGACAGTACTTGACATACATAATATGCTTTCAGAGCCATTGGACCCCGACTTTCGTCTAGCCACCCCCAAGTGTTCATAATGTGTTTGCGTGTTTTACAATGGAATGCCAGGAGTCTACTGGCCAATGGCCAGGAGTTTAAACAGTTTATTGAAGAGCAAGACGTCAAACCCAACATCATTTGCATACAAGAAACATGGTTGAAGCCCTCTTTAGATTTTGTTTTATACGGTTATGTGGCAGTGAGGAAGGATAGGGATATGGTGGGAGGGGGGTAGCGACGTTTGTGCAGCAGGGGATCAATTACAGGATTTTAGAAATGAATGAAGATGTTGAAGTGGTGTTAGTTGACATATGGATTGACAAAACTAGACTGAGAATTATTAATTTCTATAACCCATGCAAGGTTATAGTGAGAAAGGCACTGGAGAGTTTGTGTGAAGTGGGACATGGGAATATATTGTTTTGTGGTGATTTTAATGCACACAATACCTTGTGGGGGCACAAAAACTGATGTAAATGGGATCACTGTTGAGGAAGTCATGGATGATTTTAACCTCAGTTGTTTGAATGATGGTAGTAGTACAAGGTATGATGCTGCGCATGGAACTGAATCGGCAATAGATCTCACATTTACTTCTGGGCCAATAGTTGGCGTAAGCAGATGGGAAGTTTCTGACCATTCTCTTGCAGTGATCACTATGTCATAACTACAACGATTAGAGATCAAAATATCTGTTTGGAGGAGAACTGGTTTCCGTGATGGAAGTTGAAGCAGGCAGATTGGGGATTGTATAGGGTTACTGTAAGTGCTAAGCTTATGCAGCTCCCTCCTGTACTCACTGACGACGTGGACGAGCTAAATTCTATAATAACACGAATACTGTGTGATTCAGCTGAAGAGGTAATTGGTAGGTCCTCTGGAAGGCAGGGAAGGAAGATGGTACCTTGGTGGTCTGATGAGTGTACAAATGCTATTAGGATCAGGAATAAGGCTTTCAAGGTTTTAAAGGCAAGTCATACTTATCACAACCTATTGGAATATAAAAGGGCTCAGGCCAGAGTTAAAAGAATTATTAAAGACACAAAAAGGAGTTATTGGAGAGCGTTCTGCAGCCAAATAGGGGCAGATATTAAGGTCAGTGATGTGTGGGGCATGATTAGGAAGATGGGGGGCATTAGGAGGGATCACTCCTTACCGGTGATCAAAGATAATGGAAGTGAAGCAGTAACAAACTTGGAAAAGGCGGAAATGTTGGCGAGAGCCTTTGTTAGAATACATAGCTCAGGAAACTTGTCAGGTGAAGAACTATCTCGGAGGGGAAAGATTATACAAGACAACAAGGAGATCCTGGAGAGGGAACATGTTGGTGATGGTGTGGTGGATAGGGAATTTACAATGAGTGAGTGCATAAGAGCCTTGGCTGGAGTTAGGAATACCTCACCAGGGAAGGATGGTGTGTGCTATAAAATGATTAAGGAATTAGATGTTATGGCTAAGTTTGTGATTTTGAAATTGTATAACGAGGTCTGGAAACAAGGAAAGTTACCAGTGAGTTGGAAACACTCAGTTGTGGTTCCCATTGGAAAGCCAGGTAAGGATAAGTCTAATGTGAAAAGTTATAGACCAATCGCTCTGACGTCTAATTTATGCAAGCTCATGGAGAGAATGGTGACTAAGAGGTTGACCTATGAAGTTGAAAAAAGAGGCCTTTTTTCATGTTATCAAAGTGGATTCCGTAGTGGGTGCACTACCATGGATTCTGTCCTGTGCCTGGAGAATGAAGTGAGAAAGGCACAGGTTAACAAGGAGTCTGTGCTGGCTATCTTTTTCGATATAGAGAAAGCATACGATATGTTGTGGAAAGAAGGGCTGTTGTTGAAATTGCATAGGATGGGCATTAAGGGTAAAATGTTTAACTGGGTATGTGACTTTCTTAGAAATAGGACCATCGAAGTGAGAGTGGGGACAAGTCTGTCCAGGAGATATCAAATAGAGAATGGAATGCCGCAGGGGAGTGTGTGTAGCCCTGTATTATTTAATATAATGATTAATGATATATTTTGTGGTATTGAGGATGCTGCTGTTCATAGAGCGTTGTATGCAGACGATGGGGCTTTGTGGATGAGGGGCCGCAATGTAGACCATGTGAAAAAGAAGATGCAGGGGGCTATTAATATAGTGGAAAGGTGGGCTGGAGAGTGGGATTTCAGGCTGTCGGTGGAAAAGACACAAGTTATTTGTTTTTCAAAGAAGAGAGTGAATCCTACAGTAGACCTTCGATTGTACGGTCAGACTCTTTTTCAAACATGCACTATTAGGTATCTGGGTATATGGTTCGATGTCAAGCTAACATTTAGGGAACATATACAGAAAGTCATGGAGAAATGTAAAAAGGCTGTGAATGTTCTCAAATGTGTATCAGGGTTTGACTGGGGAGCGACAGGGTTTGCGTTGAGAAGAATTTATATTGCCTTGGTTAGGTCGGTGCTAGACTATGGCTGTGTAGCTTTCATGGGGGCTTCTAAGACCTTGCTCAGTGGCCTAGATAAAGTTCATTCTACAAGCTTGAGAATTTGTAGTGGTGCATTTTGAACATCCTCTATACCAGCATTACAAATTGAAACAGGGGAAATGCCCCTACACCTTAGGCAACTTAAGCTCAGTATGGCATACTGGACAACTTTACGGGGGCATGAAGAGTCACACCCTACAAAACAGGTGCTACTGGATTGTTGGGAATATGGTAAATCGCAGAACAACAGTTTTGGTTGGGGAGGGAACAAGTGGGCGAATGAGTTGGAAATTGGTGCCATTTCTTGCTGTGACACAGTTCCTTTAAGCAGAACCCCTCCATGGCTATTTGGTATACCCTCTGTAATATTTGAAGCAAAAAATAAAATTGCAAATAATGGAATATATTGGGATGTTGACCAATATCTGCAGCATGCGTTCTATGGCCATACAATCATTTATACAGATGCATCCAAAGATCTTGATGGCAGAACGGGGGCAGCAGTGCACATACCAGACCTTAATATCTCAATTAAAAAGAGAACCTCTGACCATTTGTCTATCCTTGCAGTGGAAATGTCAGCCATCATACTTGCCCTCCAATGGATAGAGGATTTTAAGACTCTTCAGCCTGTGATCTGTTCAGACTCAATGTCATCCTTATTGTCTATAGAAAATGGTTCCTCACCATGCCATCAGGACTTACTAAATGAGATCAATCAAATATTGTTTGTACTAACCCAACAAGGTCTGCATGTCCAGTTTGTGTGGGTCCCTGCTCATAGGGGAGTGGAGGGCAATGAGGCAGCAGATAGGCTAGCAAAGGAGGCTACTACAAACACTGAAGTCCAACTTGTAATTCCCCTCAGCCGGCCAGAAGTTAAGGTTTTAATCTACACTAACGTGAGTAAACTTTGGCAAGCCGAATGGAAGGAAGAGAAGAGAGGAAGACGTCTATATAAGGTACATAGACATGTCACATTCAGTAAATCAGGTTATGCTGGGAGACAGGAAGAGCTATGGTTTTCCAGATTAAGGATAGGCCACACAGGGCTGAATAGCAGCCTATTTAAGATTCAGAAACATCTTACTGGTTTGTGTGAGCACTGTGGAGGGACAGAAGATGTAGAGCATGTTTTACTTAAATGTACGCATTATTCAAGGCAAAGAGAAGGACTGAAAAAGGCTGTGGAAAAATCTAAACTGACACTGTCTTTAGAAAATCTACTACAGTGGTGCTTGAAAGTTTGTGAACCCTTTAGAATTTTCTATATTTCTGCAAAAAAATGACCTAAAACATCGTCAGATTTTCACACAAGTCCTAAAAGTAGATAAAGAGAACCCAGTTAAACAAATGAGACAAAAATATTATACTTGGTCATTTATTTATTGAGGAAAATGATCCAATATTACATATCTGTGAGTGGCAAAAGTATGTGAACCTTTGCTTTCAGTATCTGGCGTGATCCCCTTGTGCAGCAATAACTGCAACTAAACGTTTCCGGTAACTGTTGATCAGTCCTGCACACTGGCTTGGAGGAATTTTAGCCCATTCCTCAATACAGAACAGCTTCAAATCTGGGATGTTGGTGGGTGTCCTCACATGAACTGCTCGCTTCAGGTCCTTCCACAACATTTCGATTGGATTAATGTCAGGACTTTGACTTGGCCATTCCAAAACATTAACTGTATTCTTGTTTAATCATTCTTTGGTAGAACGACTTGTGTGCTTAAGGTCGTTGTCTTGCTGCATGACCCACCTTCTCTTGAGATTCAGTTCATGGACAGATGTCCTGACATTTTCCTTTAGAATTCGCTGGTATAATTCAGAATTCATTGTTCCATCAATGATGGCAAGCTGTCCTGGCCCAGATGCAGCAAAACAGGCCCAAGCCATGATACTACCACCACCATGTTTCACAGATGGGATATGGTTCTTATGCTGGAATGCAGTGTTTTCCTTTCTCCAAACATGAGGCTTCTCATTTCATCCAAAATGTTCTATTTTGGTCTCATCCTTCACAAAACATTTTTCCAATAGCTGTCTGGCTTGTCCACTTGATATTTAGCAAACTGCAGATGAGCAGCAATGTTCTTTTTGGAGAGCAGTGGCTTTCTCCTTGCAAGCCTGCCATGCACACCATTGTTGTTCAGTGTTCTCCTGATGGTGGACTCATGAACATTAATATTAACCAACGTGAGAGAGGCCTTCAGTTGCTTAGAAGTTACCCTGGGGTCCTTTGTGACCTCGCCGACTATTACACGCCTTGCTCTTGGAGTGATCTTTGTTGGTTGACCACTCCTGGGGAGGGTAACAATGGTCTTAAATTTCCTGCATTTGTACACAATCTGTCTGACTGTGGATGGGTGGAGTCCAAACTCTTTAGAGATGGTTTTGTAACCTTTTCCAGCCTGATGAGCATCAACAATGCTGTTTCTGAGGTCCTCAGAAATCTCCTTTGTTCGTACTATTATACACTTCCACAAACACGTGTTGTGAAGATCAGACTTTGATAGATCCCTGTTCTTTAAATAAAACAGGGTGCCCACTCACACCTGATTGTCATCCCATCGATTGAAATCACCTGACTCTAATTTCACCTTCAAATTAACTATTAATCCTAGAGGTTCACATACTTTTGCCACTCACAGATATGTAATATTGGATCATTTTCCTCAATAAATAAATGACCAAGTATAATATTTTTGTCTTATTTGTTTAAGTGGGTTCTCTTTACCTATTTTTAGGACTTGTGTGAAAATCTGATGATGTTTTAGGTCATATTTATGCAGAAATATAGAAAATTCTAAAGGGTTCACAAACTTTCAAGCACCACTGTAGTTGAGCCTAGATCCAAATACATCACCGATGCAGTATTAGCATTTCTCAGGAAAAGTCAACTATGTAAGCGCATCTAGGGGATTTCAGCTTTCACGTTTTGCAGTTGGTCATTTGTTTCTTTGATCTACTTTTGTTTAATTATGCAATTATTTATCTGGTATTCAGTTGGAATATTTTTTTTTCTTTCTCCCTCTCTCTCTGGCTCTCGCACCCTCTCCTCATTTACATCTCTCTTTCATAGCACATTATGAGTAGTGCAAGTAATTAATTCAAGTGTACACACCCCAGTCCTGTAGATGGCGGTAATGCACTGCGTTTGCCAACCGCCACATAAACCTGACTGAAGAAGAAGAAGAAAAAGAAGAAAAGGGTCTCTCTCCCCGACCACAACGCATGTGGGAGTGAGTGAGTGAAAGGAAGCTGGAAAGCTAAAATAAAGTGTTTATGCAACCATCAACTCTCACCTGCCATGCTTCTGTGCTCCACCCACATGGGGAACTGTTACAGTGGTGCTGAAACCCGGAAGCACAGAAGGGAACCACTCCATGGAGTCCTCGCCATTCGAAGAGCTCATCCTTGCCCTCGCTACCCCCCAGCAGAACCAGCATCAAGCGCTGATCACCCTCCAAAAGGAGCAGGAACAACACTTCAAAGCCTTGAAGCTGGCCCAGCAGGAAGATAGCCAGGCATTCCAGCACCTGCTCACGTCAGCAGGGGTGTCGACCACCACTGCCGCCACCCTCACAAAGATGGGACTGCAGGACAATACAGAAGTGTTCCTCGTCCTCTTCGAGCAAGCAGCCGAGGCGTGGGGGTGGCCGCTGGAGCAGCACGCAGCGCTCCTTCTCCTGCTCCTGACTGGCGAGGCACAGCTTGCAGCGCAGCAGCTCCCTGCTGACAGCCGGCTGGTCTACGCTGACCTAAGGAAAGCCATCCTGCAGCGACTCGGCCGCTCCCCAGAGCAACATAGCCAGAGCTTCCAGATGCTGGCATTGGAGGAGGTTGGCCAGCCGTTTGCATTCAGCCAGCAACTTCGTGATGCCTGCTGGTGGTGGCTGAGGGCGGAAGACCACGATGCAGATGAGACCATTGATCTGGTGGCACTGGAACAGTTCGTCTCTTGACTTCCGGAAGGAATGGCAGAATGGGTCCGGTGTCATCACCCAGCGTCGCTGGAACGAGCCATCAAGCTGGCGGAGGACCATCTGGAGGCAGTTCCAATGGCAGGCAGACAAGTTGTCACCCCTCGCTTCTTTTCTCTCTCTCTCTTCCCCCCGTCTCTCATCCCCCTCTCCACCCCATTCCCCTGCCACGGAGGCGGTGGCTGGCTCCTCCCCAGCCAGACCGTTGCACCCGTGTCCTCCCCTCTCCTGTGTCTATGTTGTCTCACCCTTAGGTGAGTGACACCCATAACACCACTGTAGAGGGAAAGCCTGGGCCAGTGTGCTGGTGCGTTGGGGAATCGGAGTACCTCCAGGGTCAGAGATCTGCAAGAGAGGTGGGTGCTGTAATCCGGATCCCCGATGTGCCAGAAACTGCCCCAATCGGGCCAGAATGTATCGCATACTGGTGAGTATTCAAGGGAATGCATATCATGCTTTGGTGGATTCCGGTTGTACAACCCCGATTCCCAAAAAGTTGGGACAAAGTACAAATTGTAAATAAAAATGGAATGCAATAATTTACAAATCTCAAAAACTGATATTGTATGCACAATAGAACATAGACAACATATCAAATGTCGGAAGTGAGACATTTTGAAATTTCATGCCAAATATTGGCTCATTTGAAATTTCATGACAGCAACACATCTCAAAAAAGTTGGGACAGGGGCAATAAGAGGCTGGAAAAGTTAAAGGGACAAAAAAGGAACAGCTGGAGGACCAAATTGCAACTCATTAGGTCAATTGGCAATAGGTCATTAACATGACTGGGTATAAAAAGAGCATCTTCGAGTGGCGGTGGCTCTCAGAAGTAAAGATGGGAAGAGGATCACCAATCCCCTAAATCTGCACCAACAAATAGTGGAGCAATATCAGAAAGGAGTTTGACACTGTAAAATTGCAAAGAGTTTGAACATATCATCTACAGTGCATAATATCATCAAAAGATTCAGAGAATCTGGAAGAATCTCTGTGCGTAAGGGTCAAGGCCAGAAAACCATACTGGGTGCCCGTGATCTTCGGGCCCTTAGACGGCACTGCATCACATACAGGCATGCTTCTGTATTGGAAATCACAAATTGGGCTCAGGAATATTTCCAGAGATCATTATCTGTGAACACAATTCACCGTGCCATCCACCATTGCCCGCTAAAACTCTATAGTTCAAAGAAGAAGCCGTATCTAAACATGATCCAGAAGCGCAGACGTCTTCTCTGGGCCAAGGCTAATTTAAAATGGACTGTGGCAAAGTGGAAAACTGTTCTGTGGTCAGATGAATCAAAATTTGAAGTTCTTTATGGAAATCAGGGACGCTGTGTCATTCAGACTAAAGAGGAGAAGGACGACTCAAGTTGTTATCAGCGCTCAGTTCAGAAGCCTGCATCTCTGATGGTATGGGGTTGCATTAGTGCGTGTGGCATGGGCAGCTTACACATCTGGAAAGACACCATCAATGCTGAAAGGTATATCCAGGTTCTAGAGCAACATATGCTCCCATCCAGACGACGTCTCTTTCAGGGAAGACCTTGCATTTTCCAACGTGACAATGCCAAACCACATACTGCATCAATTACAGCATCATGGCTACGTAGAAGAAGGGTCTGGGTACTGAACTGGCCAGCCTGCAGTCCAGATCTTTCACCCATAGAAAACATTTGGCGCATCATAAAACGGAAGATACGACAAAAAAGACCTAAGACAGTTGAGCGACTAGAATCCTACATTAGACAAGAATGGGTTAACATTCCTATCCCTAAACTTGAGCAACTTGTCTCCTCAGTCCCCAGACGTTTACAGACTGTTGTAAAGAGAAAAGGGGATGTCTAACAGTGGTAAACATGGCCTTGTCCCAACTTTTTTGAGATGAGTTGTTGTCATGAAATTTAAAATCACCTATTTCTTCTCTTTAAATGATACATTTTCTCAGTTTAAACATTTGATATGTCATCTATGTTCTATTCTGAATAAAATATGGAATTTTGAAACTTCCACATCATTGCATTCCGTTTTTATTTACGATTTGTACTTTGTCCCAACTTTTTTGGAATCGTGGTTGTAATCAGACCTCCATTCACCAATGCCTGGTACAAGGTGAGGCATTGGGGGGAGCACAAGCGGTGAAAGTGTTGTGTGTGCACGGGGATCTTCACCCTCTATCCTCTAGTGTCTGTCCATATTCTATTCCGGGGCCAAATGCATAGAATAAAGGCGGTGGTTAGTCCCTGTCTCACCCACTTGTTGATTTTGGGTACTGATTGGCTAGGGTTTAAAAATCAGACGGAATATTTAACACATAGTGGGTCCTGCACTAGTAGGTCATGGGAAGACCCCAGTGTGGCATTGTTCTGGAGAAGCTGTCACAGAGCCGTCTACGTCAACAATGTGTCAGAGCAAGGAGCAGCCTGCTCCTCCTTCTCTCAGGGATTCCCTTGGGGAGTTCCCATTAGAGCAGTTGTGAGACAAGACTCTGTGGCATGCATTTGAGAGTAATCGATGGTCAAACTCTTAAGCCAAGTGCGGCACTGACCTTCCCTTATTTTGCCATTATTAAAGATAGATTGTACCGAATGACACAGGACACTCAAACTAAGGAATGAATAACCTAGTTGTTAATTCCAAAGAGCCGCAGGGAACTCATATTCCATGCGGCTCACTTTAATCCCATGGCACTCATATTCCATGCGGCTCACTTTAATCCCATGACTGGACACCTAGGGCAAGATAAAACACTAGCCCAAATAATGGCCCGGTTCTATTGGCCAGGGATTCGCGGGGATGTCTGTCGGAGGTGTGCAGCGTGCCGTGAATGCCAATTAGTAAATCCCGCGGCCACTCCAAATGCGCCGTTGAGCCCTCTCCCTCTAATTGAGACCCCGTTTGAGCAAATTGGGATGGATCTCGTCGGGCCATTAGATTGGTCAGCATGGGGATATTTCTTTATTTTAGTTCTGGTGGACTATACAACGCGATATCCGGAAGCAGTGCCTCTCCGCAATATCTCAGCATGCATTATTGTGGAAGCACTCTTCCGCTTTATCTCCCGGGTTGGGATTCCAAAAGAAACCCTGACAGACCAAAGCACTTCGTTTATGTCACGCACACTGTGCGAACTGTATGGGTTACTGGGGATTAAGTCTATCCGCACCAGTGTCTATCACCCACAAACGGATGGCTTAGTAGAGCAATTTAACCAAACCCTCAAGAACATAATCCAGAAATTCGTAGGTGAAGATGCGCGTAATTGGGATAAGTTGCTCGAGCCCCTGTTATTCACAGTATGAGAAATCCCGCAAGCCTCCACAAGGTTTTCTCCCTTTGAATTATTATATGGGCGTAAGCCACATGGCATTCTGGACGTGCTACAGGAAAATTGGGAGGAGGGACCTTCACCTAGTAAAAATGAAATCCAGTACGTTTTTGACTTGCGTACAAAACTCCACACCCTCACGCACCTAACCCAGGAGAATTTGCGGCAGGCACAAGAACGTCAAAGCCGGCTGTATGACAGGGGCACGTGCCTTAGAGTTCACGCCGGGAGACAAAGTGCCCATATTATTGCCCACGTCGAGTTATAAATTTGTCGCCAAGTGGCAAGGGCCCTTTGAGGTCACACAGCAAGTCGGGGATGTCAACTATGAGGTGAGATGAATGGATAGGTGCGGGGCATTGCAAATCTACCACCTCAACCTTTTAAAATGCTGGAATGAGGGGGTCCCCGTGGCATTGGCATCAGTAGTCCCAGAGAAGGCGGAGCTGGGGCCAGAGGTAAAAAAGATAACATCTCGGACCACTCCAGTCCCTTGTGGAGACCACCTCTCACCAGACCAACTCACGGAGGTAGCCAAGTTGCAGAATGAATTTTCCAATGTGTTCTCACCCCTTCTTGGTCGTACCCACCTCATAGAACACCACATCGAAACGCCCCCGGGGGTGGTAATGCGTAGCCGCCCTTACCACTTGCCCGAACACAAGAAAAAGGTGGTTCGGGACAAACTCAAGGCCATGCTTGAAATGGGCATAATCGAGGAGTCCCACAGTGACTGGAGCAGCCCAGTGGTCCTGGTTCCCAAGACCAATGGGTCGGTCCGGTTCTGTGTAGACTATAGAAAGGTCAACGCGGTGTCTAAATTTGACACATACCCAATGCCTTGCATTGATGAGTTGCTTGATCGGTTAGGCGCTGCTCACTTTTATTCGACACTGGATCTAACAAAGGGATATTGGCAGATCCCCTTGATTCCTCTATCCTGAGAGAAAATGGCCTTTTCCACACCGTTTGGTTTACACCAATTTTGTCATGCTCCCTTTTGGGTTGTTTGGGGCGCCTGCTATGTTCCAGCAGCTTATGGACTGGGTCCTCCGCCCTCACGCTGCCTATGCAGCCGCCTATCTAAACGACATCAAAATTTACAGTCATGATTGGCCGCGGGGGTGGCACGGTGGTGTAGTGGTTAGTGCTGTCGCCTCTCAGCAAGAAGGTCCAGGTTTGAGCCCCGTGGCCGGCGAGGGCCTTTCTGTGCAGAGTATGCATGTTCTCCCCATGTCTGCGTGGGTTTCCTCCGGGTGCTCCGGTTTCCCCTACAGTCCAAAGACATGCAGGTTAGGTTAATTGGTGACTCTAACTTGACCGTAGATGTGAATGTGAGTGTGAATAGTTGTCTGTGTCTGTGTCCGCCCTGTGATGACCTGGTGACTTGTCCAGGGTGTACCCCGCCTTTCGCCCATAGTCAGCTGGGATAGGCTCCAGCTTGCCTGCAACCCTGTAGAACAGGATAAAGCGGCTAGAGATAATGAAATGAGATTGGCTGCCGCACTTGGAACACCTGAGGGCCATTCTAAAGTCACTGAGGCAAGCGGGCCTCACAGCTAACCCAAAAAAGTGTGTGATTGGGCAGGTGGAAGTATGGTATCTGGGGTTCCACTTGGGCCATGGGCAGGTGCGTCCCCAAATTAACAAGACTGCAGTGATTGCGGCCTGCTCAAGGTCCAAGACCAAAAAGGAGGTGAGACAATTCTTGGGGCTGGCTGGCTATTATCGTAGGTTTCTATCTAATTATTCAGACATCACCAGCCTGTGAACCGATCTCACTAAAAAGGGGGCTCCAGATCGGGTTCAGTGGACGGAGCAGTGCCAACAAGCCTTCTCTGAGGTAAAAGCTGCACTGTGTGGGGGGCCACTTTTGCACTCCCCTGACTTCACGCTCCCCTTTATTTTGCAGACTGATGCATCGGACAGAGGGCTGGGGGCCATTTTGTCCCAGAAGGTGGAGGGTAAGGAGCGCCCCGTGCTGTACATCAGCCGGATACTGTCGATGTGCTGTACTTGCTTTCGCGCAATCGAGAAGTGTCTCACCATCAAGTGGGCGACCCCCGCCCTCCGATACTACCTGCTGGGGCACCCTTTCACTCTATGTTCGGACCACTCACCCCTCCAGCGGCTCCACCGCATGAAGGATGCCAATGTGCAGATCACCTGTTGGTATCTCGCTTTCCAGCCATTTAAGTTCGAGGTGATCCACAGGACGGGGGTGCAGATGTTGGTGGTGGACTTCCTGTCCTGTCGGGGGGGGGTCAGCTTCAGGCCAGATGGCTCTCCGGCCTGAGTCGGGCAGTGGGGGCGTGGCCAAGCAGCAGTCTGTGAATGGAGGGCGGGGTCGGGGAAGGTAAGTGGCTACGTCACCTGCTGTCAATTAATGTGGGTGTTTGTTACAGGGATGGAGCATAAAAGGAGAGAGAGAGCAGAGAAAAAGGTCTCTCTCGCCGACCACAACGCATGAGTGAGTGAGTGAAAGGAAGCTATAAAAAGCAAAGCAAAGGCGAGGTACACCCTGGACAAGTCGCCAGGTCATCACAGGGCTGACACATAGACAACCATTCACACTCACCTTAGAGTCACCAGTTAACCTGCATGTCTTTGGACTGTGGGGGAAACCTGAGCACCCGGAGGAAACCCACGAGGACACGGGGAGAACATGCAAACTCTGCACAGAAAGGCCCTCACCGGCCACGGGGCTCGAACCCGGACCTTCTTGCTGTGAGGCGACAGTGCTAACCACTACACCACCGTGCCGCCCGCAAGTAAATGCTGTTTCATGTAACTTCTGTTTTTGTCACCAAGCAGTCGTAAAAACATTTCACTGGAAGTCGTACTTTGTATGGTTGTGTGTGACCAATAAAATTTGAATTTGAAAGAAATCAATAAACAAACTTTTTTTTTTTATGGGCAGTGAACAAGTTTTTTCTGAACATGGGGTCCCAGTTAATTATCACTGTGTACAGGCCTAAACAAGAGTGTTGCAGTATAGTAGTGTGACATTGAATTTATAGTGCAACTAATAATGAGCTAATCTGAGAGACACACCTGGTAGGTTTCATTGTTGCTGACAAGCTCATAGATGGGTGCTGCCTTGGTGACTTGGAGTAGCACAGGCTCTGTGGGCCTTGGGGTCCCAGGGCTCATGTGGCACAGATGGCATGAGGGTGGACACTGGCCCTGACTACTGCAGTCCATGCGCACACCTGCTGACAAGCGCTTGGCTCCTGAGTCCAGCAGGCTAGCTACATAAGCTGGATAGGTGAGTGTGTGTGCATCTTTATCTCGTTCTTCTGACTCATCAGATGGAGAGTTACCTGCAACAGGAAATGCTTTTATGTAATCAGTATTGAAAAAGTAACAACATTTAGTTGAATACAAGTGAATGCAATGCTTTTTAAACAAATAACAGTCTGGTATTCTTTACTGTCAGTTATTTAATGTTTAAAATTGGAGCAGTTATGTCTAAAACTGATGGTAATAATGCAAAAGAGCATGAATAATCTTTGAATGAAAATGAGTCAAGCATTATTGAAAGATAACAACAGAAACTGATTCCTGGGGAACAAATATGAATGATCAAATTTTAAAGCAGACGTTAATGTTAATTCAGATGTTTTCATTCAGTCTGAGTTCAGCCTGAGTTAGGACAGGACTGCATCCATATTATTGCTTTTGTTTCAAATCAGTAGGAATGTGTAGACTTGGGAGCATTTATAAATTGAATATTCATATATCAGATTCATGCAATCAGTTTTTAATGAGGGTAATCGTCTTAAAAAAACAAACAAACAAACAAACAAACAAACAATATGTTCTAAGCAACCTATCACAGCAAAACTTGACACAGTGTGTGTATGTTTTTCATCTAATGGCTCCTTCTGTAAACATCAGAATTGCAAATGGGTGCTCTTGAAACTAGTAGAAGTCTGTTATGACCAGAGGGCATACATTTCAGTGCTACTCCCTACCTGCTGCTCAAGATGAGACCTGGTCCTCCCAAAGCAAATGTATATCATCAAAAGTTTAGTGAAACATAATCTAAGCAAACTCTGTCTCTGATCATTTTTATCTCCATTTTCTCTACTCTAAAAGAATTTGGAGCAACTTTAGCTTACTCTGCTGAATTTGTCAAATAGGCAAGCAATTTCTGAGTTCAGTAGACAATTAGGGAATAACATATTGCTTGTGCAAGCCTTCATACTTAAAAAAGACATAGTTTTATGGGTCTAATGAGAAGTTTATACTGCAACCCACTGTTCTTTCAGCCTATACTCTGTGAGGGTTATCTTGTTCCTCGTCTCTGGAAACAGGAGACAAATAAATAAGTGAAATTGCTTCCCCCAAGTGCTACACTCCATAAATGAGCAGAGCCAACTCAAGCCCCCATCAATCCACTGAACACACACACACACACACAGAGACAGACAGACAGAGAGAGAGACCTTATATCTGAAATCCCCTCCTCTAACAAGCTATTTAATTAAAGCTGGTTTCTTGGAGGAGGGATTCAAGCAAAAGATCTTTTGTTATTTAATGTCTGCTCATGATCTTGGGACAAGCTGGCATCCTCATCTGAGGTTCAGTGTGATACCATGCATCAGTCGATGAGCACCTTGAGGCTCTTTCAGTGAGTATAGATTTAAAAGCTCTTTATGGAGTTTAATTAATCGCAGAGAGATACAGGCAATAAGGAAAAGCACTGTGAGCCAAACTGTCTGGTCTGTTTGACCAGGAACTCATCAAACGCTGCAAATGGTGGTTAAAGCGTTAAAGGCCACAAGCTCGGCCTTCAAGAAGCGAGAATGCAGATGGGTAAGATGCGACTCTCATTTGGTTACATAACAAAAACAACAACACTCGTTGTTTACCTGCATTTAGATTAATACAGTTAACTTGTATTGTGTATTTAAGTTCCTGGTATAAGATTATTAATTTGCTTCAGAATGTGATTGTCTCAGTTCATCTGATTACTTAATTAGCCTTTTACATTTTATCAGTGAAAATGCATGCATGTACATGTATGTTGCACAAGTTGTAACACCTATCCTGTTTTAATGAGAGTCACATGAGACTGTCAGTTCAATTCCATCCAGTTCTCTCGACGGCTTTGTTATCTGGCTTTATTTCGTAAGGTGGGGGCCTCCATGGCCGATGTGTTACTATCGGATTCACTTTCCGATGGTTCAAACTGATACGGTTCTACGTGTACAGCAGTAGTATGTACGCACACTTCAATTTCAGGACTATCACAGTCACATGTACTACTCTCTGAGGAATCCAAAGAATCTCCAATAAATCCAAACGAAGAGGCCATTGCAACTACTCTCACCTGCTGAGTCTGGCTTTGGTCTATAGCACTGGTCTATAGCTATAACTATAGCTGTGACATCATCCTCCCAGGGCTGGCTGGTTCAGCAGGGCAGCTCGAATGCCAACTTTGCAGTCGATTTTTAACTCTCAAAAATGTATATATATTTTTAATTCCCAATTATGAGGCATACAAGAGTCAAGGATGGAGATACTATCCACTCAGAAATGTATTTAAAAATAAAGGTTCTGTGTCTCATCTCATTATCTCTAGCCGCTTTATCCTTCTACAGGGTCGCAGGCAAGCTGGAGCCTATCCCAGCTGACTATGGGCGAAAGGCGGGGTACACCCTGGACAAGTCGCCAGGTCATCACAGGGCTGACACATAGACACAGACAACCATTCACACTCACATTCACACCTACGGTCAATTTAGAGTCACCAGTTAACCTAACCTGCATGTCTTTGGACTGTGGGGGAAACCGGAGCACCCGGAGGAAACCCACGCGGACACGGGGAGAACATGCAAACTCCACACAGAAAGGCCCTCGCCAGCCCCGGGGCTCGAACCCAGGACCTTCTTGCTGTGAGGCGACAGCGCTAACCACTACACCACCGTGCCGCCCAAGGTTCTATGTATCTCCTTTAAAATGCTCCTATGGTGTGTGTGTGTGTGTGTGTAATAGCCTCTGACAGCCAAGTCCAATTCCTGGCCTTCTCACAGTGGAACTGTTTCTACTGACAAGGAGAAGGGGCAAAAGATAAGTCTATGGCATCTTTAAATCAGATAGCTTCGGACAGATGGGGCTTGTCAATCTTGGTTGGTAGCTCATCTAAGGGAAGGAAAACCCTGATTCCAAACCCACCTGATGCCTTGTAGGTTGTGCATTTTTACACAAAGGCTAGGGGAGTGAACTCTGAAAAATCCAGAGAGGAGCCATACAGGCAATTGGGCAGTGAACTCACTTCTCTTTTGGCAGCTCCTGCAGCAGTGCTGGAGCTGATCGTATTAGCACCAGCTTTTCCATTGGACCACTTCAGTAACACAGAGAGGGAAGATTTGCTGTCTGGGTAGCAGCCTGTCCTTCTTATACTTCACCCAGGAGTCATACTTTGTAGAGAACACTCCATCATCACTAGTCACTTAGTGATGGTACAACACAGGGAGGAACAATTTACCAGTTTTAAGTCCCAAGCTCAACTGGTGAAGAGTTAGCTGCCAGGGGCTCCAAACAATGGTGGGAGAGGCCAACACAGCCTTATTGGGCAGCTACCACCTGCCTCAAGCTGGGCAGCTCCCAGCCACTAAGATGCTGCCTTGCCATGGTCTACCAACTGTACTGGTTGTGTGTGATTTAGGGTGCAAACCTGATAAGTGGATCGATAACCTCACACCAAGAAACAAATTGGCCTTACTGGCCATACCAGGTGCTGCTCTTGTAGCACCTCTCACAGACTCACTCAACAAAGTGTGAATCCATAGTATCAAGAAGACTGATGGATGCCTATTACTGCCGACTGTTTCAGAATCAGGGTATACTTTTCGGATCCATGATAGTCCAAAAATCAACCCTCAGTTTTTTGTTTCTCTGCTACCAAAAAATTATATTTTGAGATAGAAATTAATTGTATAGAATTTCTGAGCTACAGATCATACACTAGGCATGTTACTTGTGGTGAGATGACAGCATATAATGTATTTCTAAAATTGACCCGCTTTCTTATAGTGCACAAGAGTAAGGTATTACCTGTTACCTATCTGCTTTGTGCCTTGTGGCACATAAGGCCTTCACAAAGCACTTTCACCTCTCCCTGTCAGCTGCTGCTGTTCGCACTTCATTCCAGGACTTCCAACCTGCTTCCTCTCTCTCTTTTCTCCACTGTTTATCTCCAGGTTGTTTTTAGTCTCCCTCTTTTCTTTTTGCCTTCTAGGGCCCAGGTCATTGCTATGTTGCAGTCACTGTTCTGATCCTGCCTCATTACGTGGCCTATCATCATCCACCTATGACACTTTATTTCCTCACACAATGGTTTCATACTTGCTTTCTCTAGTAATTCCTCTGTGCTTACATGATCTTATCAGGGCACTTTGAGTATTCTTTATAGGCACTTGATGTGAAACACATCAACCATTTTCTTGTCTTCCTTGTTCATTTTCCACGTCTCACAACCATATAATAGGACTGGTATCACTGGTGTCTTATACAATCTCAACTTTTTTCTCCTTGAGATTTTGTTAGAGCTCCATGTCTTCGAGGACTCATGAACATTAACATTAGCCCATGTGAGAGAGGCCTTCAGTTGCTTAGAAGTTACCCTGGGGTCCTTTGTGACCTCGCCGACTATTACACACCTTGCTCTTGGAGTGATCTTTGTTGGTCGACCATAACTCTGGAAAAATTGCTCAGTCATTTTTCTTTTGTATGCACTATAGCACATGCATATCAACCAATATGCTCATAAGAAATAGAAGAAATATTTACAGTGGTGCTTGAAAGTTTGTGAACCCTTTAGAATTTTCTATATTTCTGCATAAATATGACCTAAAACATCATCAGATTTTCACACAAGTCCTAAAAGTAGATAAAGAGAACCCAGTTAAACAAACGAGACAAAAATATTTTACTTGGTCATTTATTTATTGAGGAAAATGATCCAATATTACATATCTGTGAGTGGCAAAAGTATGTGAACCTTTGCTTTCAGTATGTGGTGTGACCCCTTGTGCAGCAATAACTGCAACTAAATGTTTCCTGTAACTGTTGATCAGTCCTGCACACCAGCTTGGAGGAATTTTAGCTCATTCCTCCTTACAGAACAGCTTCATCTCTGGGATGTTGGTGGGTTTCCTCACATGAACTGCTCACTTCAGGTCCTTCCACATTATTTCGATTGGATTAAGGTCAGGACTTTGACTTGGCCATTCCAAAACATTATATTTATTCTCCTTTAACCATTCTTTGGTAGAGTGACTTGTGTGCTTAGGGTCATTGTCTTGCTGTATGACCCACCTTCTCTGGAAATTCAGTTCATGGACAGATGTCCTGACATTTTCCTTTAGAATTCGCTGGTATAATTCAGAATTCATTGTTCCATCAATGATGGAAAGCTGTCCTGGCCCAGATGCAGCAAAACAGGCCCAAAACATGATACTACCACCACCATGTTTCATAGATGGGATAAGGTTCTTATGCTGGAATGCAGTGTTTTCCTTTTTCCAAACATAACACTTCTCATTTAAACCAAAAAGTTCTATTTTGGTCTCATCCATCCACAAAACATTTTTCCAGTAGCCTTCTGGCTTATCCACGTGATCTTTAGCAAACTGCAGACGAGCAGCAATGTTCTTTTTGGAGAGCAGTGGCTTTCTCCTTGCAACCCTGCCATGCACACCATTGTTGTTCAGTGTTCTCCTGATGGTGGACTCATGAACATTAACATTAGCCAATGTGAGAGAGGCCTTCAGTTGCTTAGAAGTTACCCTGGGGTCCTTTGTGACCTTGCCGACAATTACACACCTTGCTCTTGGAGTGATCTTTGTTGGTCGACCACTCCTGGGGAGGGTAACAATGGTCCTGAATTTCCTTCATTTGTACACAACCTGTCTGACTGTGGCTTGGTGCAGTCCAAACTCTTTAGAGATGGTTTTGTAACCTTTTCTAGCCTGATGAGCATCAACGACACTTTTTCTGAGGTCCTCAGAAATCTCCTTTGTTTGTGCCATGATACATTTCAGACTTTGATAGATCCCTGTTCTTTAAAACAGAGTGCCCACTGTTAGATTTAATCAGTCTCTTCAGTGTTGAATTGTTCAATTTAATGTTAGATTTAAAGCTGCATTAAGTGATTCATGTTAGTTTTATAGCCGCAGAATGTGATTTATGTTAGCCTTATTGCTGCACAAGGTGAATCATTTGTTAAGAATTTGATTTTAATATTTTAGCTTTTCATCCTTTAGTTTTAGATCCTTTTATTATTTTAAACTATTTCTGTGTAACTTGGCATTAATTTCTGATGCAGTTGACCTTCCTAGACTAGACTTTGTAGAATAAACATAGTCTCTTTGTTTAGACATTCTATTGCTATCGTAAGTACATATTGCCCTGTGACCTAAAGGTCAATTTATGCTGACAACCCAGTCCTCGCAGATGGTGTCTGCGAAGCCCCCCCCTTTGCAGACGCTCTGCGTGCACCTCCCAAAAATTGTGACCACCACAGACAGCCTCACAGACAGCATCGCAGACAAGAGTGCTCTGATTGGTCCACTCTACATCCGCTGTACACGCACTTCCGCTTCCCTACTTTCCCGGTTTGTTTTGTTTTCACAACCGCCATTTTTAAAAACATGAGCGAAGATGGAGCAGCACGAAGAGCGGTTGATCGAGGAAGTGAGGAAGTACGTACATCTATATGACTCCAGTTCTAGTCATTATAAGTAACCAGAGGATAAACACTCCACTAACCACACCCACCAACTACTCCTAGCGACTTTGCGACCCCTTGTGTTGTGGCGGTGAATAACATCACGCACTCCTATTACTCCCCGCTCAACGATAAATTACAACTGTCTGCGAAAAGCTATCGGCGAAAGCCTTGTCGCAAGAGCATGCAGAGGCCCTAAGAGTGTGCGTAAACAATGGCCTTTACAATCTGTCTGTACCTTGCTATCATATCATATCATCAGAATTGATCAAGAAATGTGTCATTATGCTATGATTTACGCACACACTGATGATCAAGGTCCACTCATTTGCACGCAAGTCAAACACACACACGTACATCTGATTGATGTAATTCTTTCTTCCACACACACACTTATTCATACACACATATGCACACACATAGATGCACTGACATCAAGCATACACACACATTCCTACGCTACGACGCACACACACAACACACACACACCCCTATTCATGCACACACATAGCGCCAAGGTCTAAGACGCACACACATAACACACACACACATCCCACACACACACCCCTATTCACGCCAGTGATCCGCATACAAACACAGACACATTCTGCCTTCACACAGATAAACAAAAAGTATAAAAAGTTTTCGTGGATGTTCCATCTTTGGCGAAAACTGTGAATAAACGATGGTTTATTACCCAATCTCTGGGTCCCTGTCTGCTTTCGCGGTTTTCACCCCAGAATTCTACAGGTGGCACAAGGGCATTGATCTCGAGAGGGTAACCAAGAGGTGAAATAACCTTTCACCCACTCACCCCTGATTGTCATACCATTTATTGAAAATACCTGACTCTAATTTCACCTTCAAATTTACTGCTAATCCTAGGGGTTCACATACTTTTGTCACTCACAGATATGTAATATTGGATTATTTTCCTCAATAAATAAATGACCAAGTATAATATGTTTCTCTCATTTGTTTAACTGGGTTCTCTTTATCTACTTTCAGGGCTTGTGTGAAAATCTGATGATGTTTTAGGTCATATTTATGCAGAAATTTAGAAAATTCTAAAGGATTCACAAACTTTCAAGCACCACTGTAAATGAAGATGTTGTAAAAAGCAGTTTTCAAAGTGTGTTGGAATGTGTGAAAAAAACATTACCCATTGTGGTGAACCATTTTGATCACTTGACCTGATGGGATTAAGAGTTGTCAGTAGGAAGGGTATTCACTCTTCTCATTGAATGGAATGGAATTTTTTACTCTTCTCACTGAATACCCCATCCCACTGTGAACTCTTTATCCCAAAACAATAGGACATGCATTTTTTGATGGCCAGTTAATTGTCCAAATCAGTGGAGCAGATTTAAGTTTTTGTGCTTGATTAGGCTTTGCTCTCCTATGATGAACTAAATTTCATTGTACATTTGTACAGTGGCAATAAAGGCATTCTATTCTATACATTCTTAAGACTGAACAGAATCGCCGCAAGTGATCAAAACAGTTCATCACAATGGGTAAGGTAATGTTTTTTCACATATTCCAACACAGTTCTAAAACTGCTTTTTACAACAGCTTCATTTATGTTGTTTTTTTTAGTACAATCATGACATATGTAACCCTCATGAAATTAGGGCTACTAACCTCAGGAGTAGTAAAAGTTATTGTCTAAAGAGTGCACACTATGTATCCGTTCAAGGGAACTCCCCACGAATAAGAGATTTTTTTTCCCAAAAAAAATTCCCATGAAACGTGTTGAGATAGAAGCTCCCGGATTCTCATCTCATCTCATCTCATTATCTCTAGCCGCTTTATCCTGTTCTACAGGGTCACAGGCAAGCTGGAGCCTATCCCAGCTGACTACGGGCGAAAGGCGGGGTACACCCTGGACAAGTCACCAGGTCATCACAGGGCTGACACATAGACACAGACAACCATTCACACTCACACCTACGGTCAATTTAGAGTCACCAGTTAACCTCACCTGCATGTCTTTGGACTGTGGGGGAAACCGGAGCACCCAGAGGAAACCCACGCGGACACGGGGAGAACATGCAAACTCCACACAGAAAGGCCCTCGCCAGCCACGGGGCTCGAACCCGGACCTTCTTGCTGTGAGGCGACAGCTCTAACCACTACACCACCGTGCCGCCTCCTCCCAGATTCTTGTATGAAATAATATAAAACACTCTAAATATTATCATAGTTACATGCAATTACACTAATAAGGTTATTTCCCAACTAGATGTCCAGCTTGAGAGTTCAACTGAAGTGATTCTACTGAATAATCCGATACTAGAAACTCCAGTGAGTGAACACGTTTTGGCTAGTCAATACTAGAATTATGCTCGCAAATTTAGGAAAGAACTAATACTGCTTTTAAGTTGCTGTTTGAAAGATTACCTCTTTAAAACCAATTGGAGTAATAATATAGTAATTCTCACTATTCCAACAAACTTTAGTAACCTGTTATTATAGTTAATACCATGTTTAATGTCAGAGAGAAAGAGTAAATGTTAACCCCACACTGGTGATTACTCTATTGTTGAGGTGACGTTGAGAGACAGACAGCTAACGTCTTGACTGACTGGTGCAGCCTGCGAGTTGAGTCAGTGTTGTGAGTTGGAATGTTATAAGATGCGTGGCACTTACGGTTCAGCCATGCAGCTTACATTAGTAGTGGTTAGCACAGCTTGCGTTAGTAGCAATGGTTTACTATGCAAACGCATTGCGGACGCATAGAATCCGAATAGCCAATGCATGTCTTGAATAAAGTTAAAGTGTAAACACTGTAAATTATTTTTATGTTTAAGTCAAGTATATTGACTTGATATAGTAATGAGTTGTCACATAATATATTACTGAAAAAGATGTATAGAAACATATGAGCATTTTGCTTAGTAATGTGAAATACTTTATTTTTATTTGTACATTATTATTTTGTGAAGCACCTTGAAAATGCAAGCTTCTAAGCAAGTGAAGTTCTAATGTTATATTAGTGATTACAGTGATATTGTTCTATTGCCCCAATGTAATCTGAGTGCATCCAGGTAATGGTTACACATGTAGAAAAGAAGTTGAAGAGATCTCATGTAAGAAGTAGAATTAGGAAACAGACACTGATTATTCTGCACTTTGTGTAGATTGTTTTTTATGCATATAGAAGAAACTGAATCCTGTGAATCTGAATCCTGTGAATCTGAATGCTGAGATGGCAAGCCAAACCCAGGTTGTGGATGCGGTGTGGCCAACCGTATGATCCAGAACAAACCTGATTCATTTATCAAGAAGACATCAGCTCCAAGTCCTGCCCGTCAGGTAGACAGGTAGTAAGGTAGTTAGAGGTACAGTACACATAAAGACCCGGACCAGAACGGAACTCATGGAACCTGTACGCACACACTGTGCATGGACTGAACGAACTATATCCTGGGAACTTTACACACACACACACACACACACACACACACACAGAAAGGACTGAATTCTTTAACAAGGATTTGACAATTGCCAAACAATCTACTTTTTTTATTTTACACTGTTTTGTACTGTGGTTGTTGCATGACCGATTGTGAAACAATAAACTGGTCATTTGTTCAACTTGTTCTTTTTCCTTAGGTCTACCTCTCCTTCAAATCTAGTAGATGTTAAGTGCTTTTTCCTAGTACTGGCCCCAGACTAGCGCTACACATACATACTACATAGATATTATTGTAGCTGAACTTGTGCTGAATACAAAAAAGTAATATGACTTTGAAAATACTGCTTAGATTTGTTGAAATTGACAAAATCAGAGTATGCCAAACTCATTAGTGCCAGAAAATACACTCAGACCCCAGAGGATTAAGTCCTGCTCTTCTTGCTCTAATCTTGTTGTTTTGTCCTGCATTTGTTGTTTGGTTAAGGAGAGTAGGGATATATCATCCGCAAAGTCTAGTCATTGAGTTTTGATGTTAACTTTCACCGTATGCCATTCTCACCATTGCCAACTGTCCTCCTCATCACCCAATCCATCATGATTAAAAATATAAAACCGGACATGTTACATCCTTGTTTCACTCCAGTTCTGATACTGAACCAGTTTTCTACTTCTCCTTGGTGTTCTACAGCACACTGAAAATATTCATAGAATAGTTTCACTATTCTCACAATTTTGTCTGGTATTATATACTTTCTCATGATGATCCACTGGCTTTCATGCTGAATAGAATCAAAAGCCTTTTCAAAGTCTCTGAAGTTCAGATATAATGTTGCTTGCCACTAACTTACTGTACTTGTTTGATGATGTTACAAAATATGAAGAGCTGCTCTGTTGTGCCCCATCCTTTCCTGTATCCTGCCTGTTCCTTTCTCAGCCTATTATGTACTCTACCTCTTATCTGATCAATAATAATCCTGCCAAGTAGCTTTTCCACCATGGAGAGTAGAGTGATGCCTCTTGAATTCTTGCATTCTTTTTGATTCCCTTTCTTTGCCAGCTTGATGATAAGTCCTTTCTTCCAACTATCTGGGATTTTCTCATCTCTCCATATTGCCTTCAGTAGTTCATGGATCTTAGTTGCTGAAAAATTTATGTCTGCTTTCAGTAGCTCTGCCATAATGGGATCAATTCCTGGCAATGTTCCATTTTGTAGCCTTTTTATAACTGTTCTTACTTCTCCTATAGATGGTTCGCTGACTGAAATATCCTCAATCAGTTCATCTGGTCCACATTTGTCATTGTAGGTTATAGGGTTATCTGGATCTTCTCTATCACCTCTTTAAAGTATTCTGTCCATCTTGAAAGAACCTCCTTTGATGAGGTTACCATTTTTGTCTATAACTGCTGTACTTTGCCTCGGTCTTTTATTGCATAGTTTTCATATGTTGACATCTTGCAGCTTCTTCTGCTTTACTTGCAATGCTTTACTTCCATTTCTTTTTGTCTGCTTTCAAACTTCTTTGCACTTCCTCATCCTTATTTTTATACTTCGTCTTCACAGTTCTTTGACTCTCTCTGAATGTGTGGTTAGGATTTTCTTGTTGATTTCCTCCCTTTCATCTACCAGCCTGCATGAATTTTTGCTGATCCATGGTTTCTTTTTCTTCCGTGGCTTACCCAACACTTCCTCTGCTGTCTCTGTATATACCTTCTGCATCACATGAAATCTAGTCTCTACTTCCTCACCTTCTTTCAACTCTGGCTTGAAACCTATTTTTCAGTGCGATGTTAAACTTCTCCAAGGTATCGACATTTTTCAGCTTCTCTGTATCATATTAACCCTGGTGCATTTTCCCCCCTTTCGCTGTTTTCTCAATCTCAATTTGACTGTTGTGCATATGAAATAATGGTAACTTCCAATGTCTGCTGACCTGTATACTCTAGTATCCTTCACTGAATTTCTAAAGTGTTTGTTAACTAACACATAGTCTATTTGATTCTTGGTTGTTCCATCTGGAGAGACTCATGTTTCCTTGTGAATTCCTTTGTGTGGGAATAACTTTCCTGTTGTAATAAGCTCATTCATGTCACACATTTTACACAGCCTTTCACCATTGTCATTCCTTCTTCCTAGTCCATGTTTCCCCATAACTTTTTCATAATGCATGTTGTCATTTCCCACTCTGGCATTCATGTCATCAGTGACAACTAGGATACCATGTATATTCCTTCTATCTAGTACATCCTGTAGCTTTTATATAGAACCCATCCTTTGTTTGATCGTCTGCATCCTCTGTGGATGTGTATATATTTACAATTGTCAACTTAAAATGTTTGGAAAAGAACCTGCCTTGGATGATCCTGCCACTTATTGTGGTCCAATCAATCAGTGATCTTGCTGCTCTTTTTGATATCAGTATGCCTACTCCTTCTTTGTGGTTGTTGTCATCCCTGCCAGAGTAAATTATGGTTTCTCCCTCTGCAAGCTGAACTTTTCCTTGTCCAATCCAATGTGTCTTACTTATCCCCAAGATATCTACTGTACCTCTCTGCTTGTCATCTCTCTTGCAACTTGTGCAATGTTTTCACTTCTACACAGTCTCCGTACATTCCAGTTGCTGATATTCATTGTTCTTTTTGGGTGTACCAACAGCCTGATCTGCTCAAGGGCTTTCTCCTGGTTTTCACCCTCTTGCATCATGGAGTCTTATCTGTGATGAGGTGAGGGTACAATATCCCAAAGGGTTTTTTTTTTGGTTTGTTTTTTTAATTTTTAATTATTATTATTATTTTTTTTTTTTACAGGAGAAGGTTATCAGCTCTCAGTCCAACCCCCAACCCGGAGCACCAGGGAATCACTCTTTGAGTGGTCCCAAACTTTCAACCTATTTACCATGGGTGACCCGACCAGGAGTACAAGACTCTGGCCAACATGGCTCTTAGGGTCACAGGGACATGCAAACTGCCTCACCACGATAAGGTGGTGATCCCATCCAAGACGGAAGAGTAAGGTACACAAAGTAAAAAACTGGTGAAATGTATGTGATTTTAAGTACAAATTTTCAAGTACTGTGCAGCAATGTTTGTACATGGTGGTAACTGTAATAACAAGTGAAGTGGTGAGAATCCTTGTGGTTTTCCAGAGAGGACACTTTTTGATGGACACACATTTCAACCACAAGTGAAGCTCTGCTGCAAATGTGTCTTGCACTTGTTTCAAGTCCTAGTTTTTATTGTACAACAACAGAGTATTCTGCTTCAAAAGAGACAAATGTATTTTTAAAAACTCCTTTACAACCTCATCATATGGTGAGTGTTTTCTGGAGAGGACATTTCTAATGGACTTGTAGTACTCGAGTCCAGGACTTGGACTCGAGTCTGAGTCATGCCCTAATTTGAAGGACTTGTGACTCGACTTGGACTTGAGCACTAATGACTCGGACTTGGACTCAGACTCGTGCAATAACTGCATTCGGACTTGTAAATTGGAGATGGGAACTCAGATTTTTTCTTTATTTTTTGTAACATGCCATAATAATTTGGCATAAGATATGGGCAGCATGGTGGTGTAGAGGTTAGCACTGTTGCCTCACAGCAAGAAGGTTCTGGGTTTGAGCCCAATGGCCGATGGGGTCCTTTCTGTGTGGACTTTGCATGTTCTCCCTGTATCTGCGTGGGTTTCCTCCACAGTCCAAAAATATACAGTTAGGTTAACATGGGATGGCTTGGACTGAAGTGCCCAAGAGTGGCGGCATGTACATGCACAGTGGCTTTGCTCTCCTATGATGAAAAGAAACTTCATTGTATATTTGTGCAGTGACAGTAAAGGTGTTCTTCTATTCTATTTTTATATCTACATTAATTGCTATACAAATTTCGTGCAAGAGTGTCACAATTGTGTGCCTTGGCACGTGCATCAGATAGACTCTCGGGTGCACTCCAGACAGTGCACGTGCCAAGCGGACTCTGGCGCGTGCTGTAAATGACTGGCACCTGCACAGGATTAAGGCACAATCAGCGTGCCTGTATAAAAAATGTGAAAACACACGTACTTTGTGAAGTATTGAGTTGCATTGCTGACACATTACCAAGCCTTATTTCCTTGTTTGGTTGCCTGATCCCTGATTTCCTGTTTCTCGTCTTTGATTCTGTCTAGTCTATGATAGCCTGTTTGCCTTGCTTGACCTATTGCTTGTTTCACTGTTTTATGATTTTGCCTGACATTCTGGGGTAGGTTTCCCAATAACGTTGCCCTTTAAGGCTAAAGAGAGAGCCGAGAGACTCTCTTCAGCAATGAACATTGTTTCTGTATGTGGTTTTCCTGAACTTACTCATCAGAAGGAGTCTTAATAGCAGCATCACAAAGAGCTTCTTTGCAATGCATGTCCCCGATATAGGCATGAGTAGTTGCTAAATCCAGTCGAGGTGGTCAAATAGTGTTCATTTTTTACCAAAAAAACCAATGAAATATAAAGTGTTTGACAATATAATATTTTTATATATTTTATTCAGCATGACATATATAAAGTGGTAATTAATAATTTAAACTATTTTACAGGGGCGGCATGGTGGTGTAGTGGTTAGCGCTGTTGCCTCACAGCAAGAAGGTCCGGGTTCGAGCCCCGTGGCCGGCGAGGGCCTTTCTGTGCAGAGTTTGCATGTTCTCCCTGTGTCCGCGTGGGTTTCCTCCGGGTGCTCCGGTTTCCCCCACAATCCAAAGACATGCAGGTTAGGTTAACTGGTGACTCTAAATTGACCGTATGTGTGAATGGTTGTCTGTGTCTATGTGTCAGCCCTGTGATGACCTGGCGACTTGTCCAGGGTATACCCTGACTCTCGCCCGTAGTCAGCTGGGATAGGCTCCAGCTTGCCTGCGACCCTGTAGAACAGGATAAAGCGGCTAGAGATAATGAGAAGAACTATTTTACATTTTGGGAGATAGGGTGGAGCAGCACGGTGGTGTAGTGGTTAGCGCTGTCGCCTCACAGCAAGAAGGTCCGGGTTCGAGCCCCATGGCCGGCGAGGGCCTTTCTGTGCGGAGTTTGCATGTTCTCCCCGTGTCCGCGTGGGTTTCCTCCGGGTGCTCCAGTTTCCCCCACAGTCCAAAGACATGCAGGTTAGGTTAACTGGTGACTCTAAATTGACCATAAATGTGAGTGTGAATGGTTGTCTGCGTCTATGTGTCAGCCCTGTGATGACCTGGCGACTTGTCCAGGGTGTATCCTGCCTTTCGCCCGTAGTCAGCTGGGATAGGCTCCAGCTTGCCTGTGACCCTGTAGAACAGGATAAAGTGGCTAGAGATAATGAGATGAGATGAGATATATAGGGTGTTAATCTGTGTGTACCTAAGGAGGTTGAATTGACCTCCTTTATATATATAAACTTTATTAATCCTGAGGGAAATACTTGTGCCAGAAGTCACTCCATAACAATCCAGTATACAGTGGAGTAAATAATTATTTGATCCCTTGCTGATTTTGTAAGTTTTCCCACTGGCAAAGATGTGAATAGTCTATAATTTTAAGGGTAGGTTTATTTTAAAAGTGAGAGATAGAATATCAAAAAGAAAATCACATTTTATAAAATATATAAATTGATTTGCATGTCGTTGAGTGAAATAAGTATTTGATCCCCTACCAACCATTAAAAGTTCTGGCTCCCACAGACCAGTTAGACACTCCTAATCAACTCTTTAACTGCATTAAAGACAGCTGTCTTAAATTGACACCTGTATAAAAGACACCTGTCCACAGAATCAATCAATCAATCAATCAATCAATCAATCAATCAGACTCTAACCTCTCCAACATGGGCAAGACCAAAGAGCTGTCTAAGGATGTCAGGGACAAGATTGTAGAGCTGCACAAGGCTGGACTGGGCTACAAAACCATAAGCAAGAAGCTGGGTGAGAAGGTCCTGGGTTCGAGCCCTGGGGCCGGCGAGGGCCTTTCTGTGTGGAGTTTGCATGTTCTCCCTGTGTCCGCGTGGGTTTCCTCCGGGTGCTCCGGTTTCCCCCACAGTCCAAAGACATGCAGGTTAGGTTAACTGGTGACTCTAAATTGACCATAGGTGTGAATGGTTGTCTGTGTCTATGTGTCAGCCCTGTGATGACCTGGCGACTTGTCCAGGGTGTACCCCGCCTTTCGCCCGTAGTCAGCTGGGATAGGCTCCAGCTTGCCTGTGATCCTGTAGAAGGATAAAGTGGCTAGAGATAATGAGATGTTTTGTCTCTCACAGTTAAAATAAACCTACCATTAAAATTATAGAATGTTCATTTCTTTGTCAGTGGACAAACTTACAAAATCAGCAAGGGCTCAAATAATTATTTCCTCCACTGTAAGTTAAAATACGGTGGTGCTTGAAAGTTTGTGAACCCTTTAGAATTGTCTATATTTCTGCATAAATATGACCGAAAACATCATCAGATTTTCACACAAGTCCTAAAAGTAGATAAAGAGAACCCAGTTAAACAAATGAGACAAAAATATTATCCTTGGTCATTTATTTATTGAGGAAAATCATCCAATATTACATATCTGTGAGTGGCAAAAGTATGTGAACCTCTAGGATTAGCAGTTAATTTGAAGGTGAAATTAGAGTCAGGTGTTTTCAATCAATGGGATGACAGTCAGGTGTGTGGGCACCCTGTTTTATTTAAAGAACAGGGATCTATCAAAGTCTGATCTTCACAACACATGTTTGTGGAAGTGTATCATGGCATGAACAAAGGAGATTTCTGAGGACCTCAGAAAAAGCGTTGTTAATGCTCATCAGGCTGGAAAAGGTTACAAAACCATCTCTAAAGAGTTTGGACTCCACCAATCCACAGTCAGACAGATTGTGCACAAATGGAGGAAATTCAAGACCATTGTTATCCTCCCTAGGAGTGGTCAACCAACAAAGATCACTCCAAGAGCAAGGCGTGTAATAGTCAGCGAGATCATAAAGGACCCCAGGGTAACTTCTAAGCAACTGAAGGCCTCTCTCACATTGGCTAATGTTAATGTTCATGAGTCCACCATCAGGAGAACACTGAACAACAATGGTGTGCATGGCAGGGTTGCAAGGAGAAAGCCACTGCTCTCCAAAAAGAACATTGCTGCTCATCTGCAGTTTGCTAAAGATCACGTGGACAAGCCAGAAGGCTATTGGAAAAATGTTTTGTGGACGGATGAGACCAAAATAGAACTCTTTGGTTTAAATGAGAAGTGTTATGCTTGGAGAAAGGAAAACAGTGCATTCCAGCATGAGAACCTTATCCCATCTGTGAAACATGGTGGTGGTAGTATCATGGTTTGGGCCTGTTTTGCTGCATCTGGGTGAGGACGACTTGCCATCATTGATGGAACAATGAATTCTGAATTATAGCAGCGCATTCTAAAGGAAAATGTCAGGACATCTGTCCATGAACTGAATCTCAAGAGAAGATGGGTCATGCAGCAAGACAATGATCCTAAGCACCCAAGTCGTTCTACCAAAGAATGGTTAAAGAAAAATAAAGTTAATGTTTTGGAATGGCCAAGTCAAAGTTCTGACCTTAATCCAACCGAAATGTTGTGGAAGGACCTGAAGCGAGCAGTTCATGTGAGGAAACCCACCAACATCCCAGAGTTGAAGCTGTTCTGTACAGAGGAACGGGCTAAAATTCCTCCAAGCCGGTGTGCAGGACTGATCAACAGTTACTGGAAACATTTAGTTGCAGTTATTGCTGCACAAGGGAGTCACACCAGATACTGAAAGCAAAGGTTCACATACTTTTGCCACTCACAGATATGTAATATTGGATGATTTTCTCAATAAATAAATGACCAATGATAATATTTTTGTCTCATTTGTTTAACTGGGTTCTCTTTATCTACTTTTAGGACTTGTGTGAAAATCTGATGATGTTTTAGGTCATATTTATGCAGAAATATAGAAAATTCTAAAGGGTTCACAAACTTTCAAGCACCACTGTACACATTTCAGAAATGTACATCGAGTCACTGGTGTCCACTGGAAGAGTTCAGTTCAGTTCAATTTATTTCTTTGTCCCAAATGGGCAATTTGGTTGCAAACAGGGTCACACACATCACACACACACACACACCACCACCACATAACACTATAAAATAAAATCACTAAAAAATAAAATATTCAACAAATAAATGAGGATATATAAAAAACATACAGAATACAGGTGAGGACAAAGGCTATAATGAAAAAAGCTATCTTTTCCTAGTTTGTGTATTGAGCATTTGAATAGACAAAGGAATAAAATAATTTTTATACCTCTGCTTGAAGGCCATTGGAGTTTTAAGGCGTAAGCCAGATGGCAAAAAAATGTATTCATTGTGCAATGGATGGCCTGGGTCTTCATATATTTGAATGGCTTTGTTAAACACCTGCTTATTAAAATATTCAGACCATCAAACTTCACACCCCACTAGCTACATTCACAATTTTTAAAAGTGCATTTTTCTCTCTGATGGTAACATTTTCCATACCAACAGATAATGGAGAATGTAAGAATTGACTCGATAAAAGCTTTATAAAACAGCGTCATCAGTGTTTTGTCAACCTGAAACTTAGCTAGCTTTCGAAGTGCAGAAAGTCTCTGCTGCCCTTTCTTGCACAGGGCAGTGGTATTCAGATCAAACTTAAGTCGGTCATCAATCAAGGTGCCTAAATGCTTGTAAGATGGCACAACTTCAATGACTTGGCCATTTATGACACTGTGCTTAAAAACAGGGGTATGACATCTAAAGTCTATAGACATATCTTTAGTTTTACTAATGTTCAGGTACAAAAAAAGCATCATTGCACCAGGACACAAAGTTGTCAATAACCGGCCCATGTTCATCCTCAAGGGAATTCAAGAGACTAACAATTACAGAATCATCTGCAAATTTTAAAATATGCCTATTGTCATGCTGGCTACGACAATCATTGGTGTACAATATGTACAACAAAGGGGAGAGGACATAACCCTGCGGTGAGCCTGTGGATGATGTTAGGCCACTGGACAACGCTTTATTTACCCTCACTCTCTGGACTCTCTGGGTGAGGAAATCAAGTAGCTAACCAGTCAAACTTGGGTCAAGACTGAAGTTGTTCAGTGATTTCTCAATTAACAGGTGGGGTTTAATGGTGTTAAATGCTGAGGAAAAGTCTACAAAAAGCAGCCTTGCATGGTTCCCACTTGTCTCAAGATGTTTATAGAGAAAGTTTAGTAAAGTAATTGTAGTGTCTTGCACCCCCCTCTTGACCCTATAAGCAAACTGATAAGGGTCCAGGAGAGGTTCCACCATGACCAAGAGCTCAGCTTTAATCAGCCTCTCCAGGGATTTTACTACAAGAGATGTAAGAGCCACTGGCCTAAAATCATTTAGGGTCTGAGGCCGGCTAACCTTAGCCACAGGAACCACAACAGACTGCTTCCATAGAGATGGCACCCTCTGCAGGGACAGTGACAAAGTAAATATATAAAAGAAAATAGGGCCTAACTGTTCAGCACACACTTTTAACATACGTCCACTGATATTATCTGGGCCTGGGCTTTTCTTCAAATTACAATATTTAAAACATTTAACAACACTCTGCTCATTAAAGCTAGGGGTGAATGGCTGGGATGTCAGAAGGCTCTGCTTAAGTTCAGAATGCCTGTTACTGAAGTCATGTGTGTTGAATCTGACATAGAACCTGTTGAGATCCTCTGCCAGCTCTGGATCAGGTATGTTGTTAAATTCTATCTTCCTCCTTCCCCTTTCCTTAAAGGAACAGTCCACCGTACTTCCATAATGAAACATGCTCTTATCGGAATTGAGACGAGCTGCTCCGTACCTCTCCGAGCTTTGCGCGACCTCCCAGTCAGTCAGACGCAGTCAGACGCGCTGTCACTCCTGTTAGCAATGTAGCTAGGCTCAGTATGGCCAATGGTATTTTTTGGGGCTGTAGTTAGATGCGACCAAACTCTTCCGCGTTTTTCCTGTTTACATAGGTTTATATGACCAGTGATATGAAACAAGTTCAGTTACACAAATTGAAACGTAGCGATTTTCTATGCTATGGAAAGTACGCACTATAATGACAGGCGTACTAACACCTTCTGCGCGCTTCGGCAGCGCATTGATACAGAGCTCAGATATCAATGCGCTGCCAAAGCGCGCAGAAGGTGTTAGTACGCCTGTCATTATAGTGCGGACTTTCCATAGCATAGAAAATCGCTACGTTTCAATTTGTGTAACTGAACTTGTTTCATATCACTGGTCATATAAACCTATGTAAACAGGAAAAATGCGGAAGAGTTTGGTCACATCTAACTACAGCCCCAAATTGGCCATACTGAGCCTAGCTACATTGCTAACAGGAGTGACAGTGCGTCTGACTGCGTCTGACTGACTGGGAGGTCGCGCAAAGCTCGGAGAGGTACGGAGCAGCTCGTCTCAATTCAGATAAGAGCATATTTCATTATGGAAGTACGGTGGACTGTTCCTTTAAGCCCCACCATAGTCTTCATGCTATCCCAGGCCGAGCCCAGGTTGTTCCTTTTTGTGTTTCTAATTTATCTCTATACTTCATTCTGCCCACCCTAATTTCTCATTTTAACTCTTTCTGTATTTTATGCAGTGCTAGTATGTTACCCTCTTTAAAGGCTCTATTTTTCTCATGCAATAGACATTTAATAGACTTAGTAACCCATGGCTTACTATTGGGATAAATTTTAACTGCCTTAGTTGGAATGACAATATCCTTACAATAAGACACCCAACTACTGATCACATCTGTCAATTCATCAATGTCAGAGCAGGAATCTTTAAACATGTCCAGATCTGTACATTCCAGGCATCCCTGAAGAGCAATAGTGGGGCGGTTTAGCTCGAATATTCAAAAGGATTGTGCATTTTGTGATACAAGCATAAAATTTGGCACAAATGTACATTGATATATGGCAAACATTTTCAGATATTGAGACACACGGAATTCTCCCTTCATGTCCGCCATATTGGAATTCAAAATGGCCGCCATTTGAAATCTACATTTTCGATTATCTTTGGGTCTAATGCTGCTATTGACTCGATTCTGGTGTCTAAATGTATGTTTTGGGGGGCAAGGAATCCAATGGTAACAATCTGCATTGCATATTTTGTACCAATGAGCCGCCATATTGGATTTCAAAATGGCCGTTGTTTGAAATCTACATTTTCGATTATCTTTGGGTTTAATGCTGCTATTGACTCGATTCTGGTGTCCAAATGTATGTTTTGGGAGGAAAGGAATCCGATGGTTACAATCTGCATTGTGTATCTTTATAAATTAGCCAACATATTGGATTTCAAAATGGCCGCCACTTGAATTCTACATGTGCGATTACCTCTGGGTCAAATATTTTTATAGTACATGACAATATTTGCTGGTATCCATTTTTCAAAATGACATACTTTATTACAGTACTCCACTTAATTCATGAGAGATGAATATTCATCATGTATTTTTGACAAGACAACATTTTACTCAAAGTCTGTGAAGTAAAAATTGTTTTGACAAGTTTGAGTTATTGATTAGATTCTGTGTTGTTCTAGGTTTGATATGGAACCCGAAGGAGTTCCAACAGTTAAGCAATAGGCTAATTATCCTAAAGTAGGTGAAGGTGACGGGCAGCACGGTGGTGTAGTGGTTAGCACTGTCGCCTCACAGCAAGAAGGTCCTGGGTTCGAGCCCAGCGGCCGACGAGGGCCTTTCTGTGTGGAGTTTGCATGTTCTCCTCATGTCTACATGGGTTTCCTTCGGGTGCTCCAGTTTCCCCCACAGTCCAAAGGCATGCAGGTTAGGCTAACTGGTGACTCTAAATTGACCGTAGGTGTGAATGTGAGTGTGAATGGTTGTCTGTGTCTATGTGTCAGCCCTGTGATGACCTGGCAACTTGTCCAGGGTGTACCCCGCCTTTCGCCCGTAGTCAGCTGGGATAGGCTCCAGCTTGCCTGTGACCCTGTTGGAGAGGATAAGTGGCTACAGATAATGGATGGATGGAAGGGTGAAGGTGACTGCATTGTCAAGCAGGAGAAGGTGTGTGTTCCTGAAAGTTTAACTGGAACAACTAGATAATGCTGATGAACAAGAATGAGCATCTATTCCGTCCTCTGCCTCTTGGTTACTTACTCAGTCACTGACTTTTGGTGGATGACTTCCTCATGATTGTACCAAATTCTTTCCTTTTTTTAAAATGATGGATTTAATATTGCTCTGTGGGTGCTCCAAGTTTGGGATATTTTTTTAATAACCAAACCCTAATTGACACTTTTTCAGAACCTTGTCCTGCATGTGTTTTCATAGGTTATTGGTTTTCATGATGCTGTTTGCTTAAGTATGCTCTCTAATAAACCCTGGAGCTTTCTACAATCAAATCACTGTCTTTAGAATGGAAATCACCTCATAGTTTCTGGAAACTTTCAGCTGATTTAACCATAACTAATTTAGGGGTTTTACACCAATGGAGGGTGAATAGTTGACAAATTAATTTTTTTATTTGTAAATAATTTTGCAAACTATACTGATCAATCCATTTCTCAATAATATGGGCTATTTTGTGTAGAGACATGACATACAGCTCTGGAAAAAAAAAAGAAATAAGAGACCACTTAAATCTTTTCTTAAATCAGCATCTCTGTGTACGGCAGCCATTTCATTCCAGTGTCTGTGCTGGGATTCCAACACATCTCATTTTACTTAATGAGGTATTGATTAGGTCATCACCTGCACCAAATATTATTTAATGAGGAAAAGTATAAAATCCACTGATGTGGTCATCACTATCCTCTTGCAATAGGACCAGTCTGGATGGCAAACACAGTGCTAGTATTACCTTAAATTTAATTGGAATATAAAAATATCTATTCTTCATGTAACAGTCCACAGAATGGAAACAACAGGGAAGTGAAGTTTAGGTCAGATAAGCGCAAATGTAGATTTCAAATGGCGGCCATTTTGAATTCCAATATGGCGGACATGAAGAGAGAATTCTGAGTGGCTCAATATCTGAAAATGTTCACCATATGTCAATGTACATTTGTGCCAAATTTGGTGCTTGTATCACAAAATGCACAATAGGTTAGCTATGCTGCCCCACTACAAGGCAAAAGCCCTCTGACCAATCCTCAATCTGAACAATCTGTCTCTTGAGTATCTTAAGAGCCGTTTGATATATGGGGATTAGATGAACACAATTATGATCCGATGAGCCAAGAGGTGGAAGAGGGATGGATTTGAATGCATTTTTTACTGAACAATAACACAAGTCCAATGTTTTGTTTTGTCTAGTGGGGCATGTGACATACTGATGAAACTCTCTGAGTATTTTAGACAGAGAGCAGTTCATGTCACCAAGAATAATGATTGGAGCATCAGGAGATCGCATTTGCAGAGAGTGGGTTACTTGGGAAATAATTTCACAGGCATTGTTATTGTTCGCTTTGGGATGAATGTACACCAGAGTAACAAACAGCTGGGGAAACTCATGTGGGAGATGAAAGGGGCGCAGTGCCACCGTGAGCAATTCAACATCAACAGTGCAGATTCTCTCTCCAACAATGACTGATCTGCACCAGCGCTCATTAACATATAGACACACACCCCCACCAGTGCACTTGCCTGTAGCCGTCTCATCTCTATCCAGCCGAACCGGCGAACCAAAGCCAGGCAGTTCCAAATCGCTATCCATATCGCGATCGGACAGCCATGTCTCTGTAAGCGCCAGGATACAAGAGTCTCTAAACTCGTGGAAGTACCTGACCTGTGTTTGTAATTCCTCAGACTTGTTCCGAAGTGACTGCACATTCGAAAGGAGGATTGTCGGCAGAGGGACGCGTGAAAGTGACTGTATTTTCACCCTCTGCCGAACCCCTCCTCTGCGTCCTCGCTTCCTGGTCCTAATTCCCCGAGCAGTACCCGATTCCTGATGATATTTTCCGAACGACATTGTTCTTAATAAGTTCCAGTCGAGTGGCAAGTTTGGTGGCCCATGTGAAACATGACTCCAACTTAGGAGAAACTCCCTGGAGTACTGGATCCTTGTTACCGGGGGTGGAGATGAGTCGCCACAACCCCAAACCAGCACAAATACAATCCACAACAATATCAGTGTCCAAAGTTCCATTTTAGTTAGCCAAACCACCACGCTGTCTGTAAACGCTAAACTTCTACTTGTCTGAGTGAAAAGTTACAAGTTATTAATACAGACGAGTGATATTAAAATGAAACAAACGAACATCACAACACACAGACATAACCTGCTGCCGGTCGCTGCATGAGCATCTCTTTATGGATTTGATAATGGATGTGAAGTTTAGATTTGCGCCATTTTCTTTCAGTCTTTCTACATTCTCTCTTTAGCAATTTAACAGCTGGGTATTGCTTCCATGGTGCTTTCTGCTTGTCATTGACTCTTTTGATTTTGAATGGAGCAATATCATCCATAATTTGGGTCATATTTAAATTAAAAATTTCAAATAAATCATCTACAGAGTCTGACATTTTGGTTGAGATCCGAGAGAGAGCTTGCTCAAAGAGAACACATGTATTGTCGTTTATGACTCTCCTACCCATAGACGTTGAGCTGTTCTGAATGTGAGGAGACATAGAAACATCAGAGAAAACACAGAAATGATCAGATAAGGCCAGGTCAACAACAGTAGTAGAAACAGTAAGACCCTTTGTGGTGATGAGGTCAAGGGTATGACCATGAGAGTGGGTCAGCCCCTGTACATGTTGTACTAGGTTGAAGTTGTCAATAAGTGCAAGTAGTTCTCTGGCATAAGTGTTTTCAGGATTATCTACATGCAAGTTAAAATCCCCAGATATAATAAGACAGTCAAACTCTAAGCAAATGACTGACAACAGTTCACCAAACTCTTCCAGAAAAACTTTGGCTGAATGTCTCGGAGGCCTGTAAATAGTTAATAACAATATGTTAGGACAGCATGTAACAAGTGCACATAAGTGTTCAAAGGATGTAAAATCACCAAGTGAGGATTGTTTACATTGAAAAGAGGCTTTGAATATATTTGCGATCCCTCCACCTTTCCCCTGTCGGGTAACATTCATGAAATTAAAATTTGGGGGAGCTGCTTCAATAAGGGTGGTAGCACTATTTGCTTGATCCAGCCAAGTTTCAGTTAGAAGCAAAAAATCAAGATTGTGTTTGCAGATAAGATCATTAATTAAAAATGACTTGTTTGAAAGTGATCTAACATTCAGAAGAGCTAGCTTTACAGAAAGTCTAGAAGTAATATCCGCTTGGGCACTCTGATGTTGTTTTGAAACAGGAAGGAAACTAGACTGGTTTATCCCCTGGGTTAAATATGCTCTATGTTTTCTATTTCTTATCAACACAGGAATAGAGAATGGCATAGACATACTGGGTCCCAGCTTGTTTTCAAAACTACACCCAATGCAGGGACCCACAGCACATCATACAAGACTCTCTGTATGTTCCATGAGGTTGGGAGGGGGGAAGATTGGAGATGTCATGTATTTTTTAGATGGTGAAAAAGATTGGTAGACAGCTGAAAGTCCTGGGCGAACACAATTCGGTCTGTTGGTTGATTTTTGATGAACTGGGTACACTGCTTGTCACGAATGATTTGGGCTGGAAAAAGAGAGTGCAGCCATTGGCAGCAGTCTCTGCATACTTTTAGGGAAATCCATGCAGGGGGGAGATGGAGATGGTACAATAAAGTCAGAAGAATACATACTGCTCATCAGATGCTCCAAACTAGTTCTAAAGCAGGTAAAAACCTGGCCAGAAGGAGCCATCTCTGCTCTTCAGGACTGTTTTGAGAGAACTGACTGTGACATGTTTAGAGAGGCTGCAACCAGTGGTGACTGCATCAACTTAGGCCCTGTCCACACTGCAACGGATTCAGGTGAATCTGATAAAATTTTTTATCGTTTCGGCCTGGCGTCCACACGGCACCAGCATTTTGGGTGCCCCAAAACGATATTTTTTGAGAACGGGTTCCAGAGTGGAAAAATCTGGCAATGGCACCGTTGCGAAGTCGTCTGGATGAGTAGAACGGATTTGTTTACGATGACGTCACAACCACATGAGTAGAACAAGCAGCACTCTCGCGCGCATCATTCATAACAACAACAGCAACAATGGCGGTCCCCAGAGTAGTAGTAGTTTCAGTGCTGCAGTCGTTGCTAAGTTTATTCGCATTATTGAAGCAAAATGTACAGGTGTTATACCAACTAGGTGAGCAGCAGAGACGCTTACACGACCACACACGTCAGATTCTTTTAAACCCACCATGGTGTGTAACTAGACGGGCCAAAAGAAGAAGATTTTGGGTGAGACCTGGAAGAACCAGTACCTGGTGGGACAACTTTGTGAATGGTGTTGTCATGGACGCAGAGTGGAGAGAGAACTTTCGGATGTCCAGAGCTTCACTTGTGGCCCTGAGCAAAGAACTTCGTCCTCATATTGAAGGCCAAACAACCAACATGAGAGAAGCAATTGGACCGTTAAAGAAGGTTGCTTGTACGCCGTACTACCTGAGCGACGAGGGAAGGCTACGGAAGACGGCAAACTCCTTCGGCCTGTCGCGGCAGGCTGTCTCTGTCGTCGTGAGGCAGACATGCAAAGCCATCGCTCTCCACCTTGGTCTGAAATATATCAAGCTGCCCTTCACAGAACCTGAGGCAGAGGAGCTTGTGTCTGGCTTTCACCGTGTGCATGGCATGCCACAGTGTTTGGGAGCGGTCGACGGGACCCACATTGAAATCAAGCAGCCATCATCCCACGCCATGGACTACATCAACAGAAAGGGTAAACATTCCTTAAGTGTACAAGCAGTGTGTGACTACAAGTACAGATTTATGGATGTAGTTATAAAGTGGCCTGGCAGTACGCACGATGCACAAGTGTTTGCAAATTCAAAGATCAGCACCTACTTTAAAACCGGCAAGATTCCAACATTGAAAAAGCAGATAGTGGATGATGAGGAACCCATCCCCATATTTCTCCTGGGTGACCCAGCCTATCCATTACTACCTTTCCTGATGAGGGAATATTCAAATGGTGGCTCCACGCCACAAGAACAGTACTTTGGGTTATGTTTGTGTAGGGCACGCATGGTCATTGAGTGTGCTTTTGGTTGGCTGAAGGCCAGATTTGCATCCCTGAGAAGAGCAATGGACATTAACCTGAATGACTTGCCCTGTGTAATTTACACCTGCTTTGCTCTCCACAACTACTGTGAAGAAAACAGTGAGACCATGGACGAACACTGTGTGGTGAGTGCTATACAATGTGACCAGGAAGTACAGCCTTCCACACAAAGCAACAGTTACCTGACTGACTGTAATGAGGCAGAGGGGAGAAGGGTCAGAAGAGTGCTTACCCTTGAAGAGTGCTTGACCCTTGAACAGTATTTTGTATGTACCACTGTCACTTCTGTTCACTGCTTTTTTTTAATGTACCAATCACTTTTGTATATAGTATTCTTTAGTGTGGATTTAGTAAACTGTGTGGGTGTTGTACATAGACAAGTGACTCAAACCATTTCTTGCCTGCTTTCTATTGGATAAGAATCTTTTGAAATTGTTTACACATTAACCTGACTGACCTGCCAGACAGACAATTTACACCTGCTTTGATGAACAGAAAGTACAGCCTTCCACACAAAGCAACAGTTACCTGACTATAATGGAGGCAGAGGGGAAAAGGGTCAGAAGACCCTTCAACAGACTGTTTTGTATGAACCACTGCATTGCATTCACTTTTGTATACAGCTTTTCTTTTAAATAAACAAGTAACTGAACCATTTCTTGAATTTCTTTTTTTTATTGGATAAGACTGCTTTTCAAAATGTTCACACACAATATAAAAAGTTATATAAATTATATAAAAATGCTTTTCAAAATGTTCACACACAATAAGAAAATTAAGTTATATAAAACTATGCACACTAATAAAACTAATTTGTACACACAGAAGGCACGATTTCCTCGCATAGTCGCAGCCATCATCTTGTTGTGTGTTTGTTCCTGTGAGTGCTTCACGTCGGGTAGAAGAAGGGGTTTATGCGCATGCGTCCTACTTCTTCTATTGTTCTGGTGTCTCCGATGGGACTGTCTTACAGCGCACGTAGAGGTGTGGCATGTGTATTGCATAGTTTTCAGCAAGCGTTGCGTTGCCATATGTACCTGATATTTTACTGATCCGTTGATCAGTAAAAAAAAATCTCGTTGCCGTTGTCGTGTGGATGTAGCCTTAGAGGAGTACACAGCATCAGTGACTGCCTACATCAACAAATGCACTGATGACATTTCTGTCTCTAACATAATCACCACTCACCCCAACCAAAGGATTACTCCAGAGGTGCACGCATGACTGAGGACCCAAGATGCTGTCTTCAGAGCAGGTGACAGGGCAACCCTAAAAGTAGTGAGGACTAAGGCTACATCCACACGACAACGGCAACAAGATTTTTTTTTAGCAGGTAAAAAAAAAAAAAATATCGCGTCCACATGGGCAACGGATCAGTAAAATATCAGGTACATATGGCAATGCAACGCTTGCTGAAAACGATGTAATACACATGCCACACCTCTACATGCACTGTAAGACAGTCCCATCGGAGACACCAGAACAATAGAAGAAGTAGGACGCATGCACATAAACCCTTTCTTCTAGTCATGTGGTTGTGACGTCATCGTAAACAAATCCGTTCTACTCATCCAGACGACTTTGCAACGGCGCTGTTGCCAGATTTTTCCACTCTGGAAACCGTTCTCAAAAAATATCGTTTTGGGGCACCCAAAACGCCGGTGCCGTGTGGACGCCAGGCCGAAATGATAAAAAATTTTATCTGATTCACCTGAATTCATTGCCGTGTGGACAGGGCCTAAATTGTCTCGAGCCATCAGAGCAGCAAAGCATGCACATGCCCAGAGAATCCACAGCTACTTGCATGACAGTGGCGACACATGGTGCATGTGTCAGGGCATCTAGGCCATCACAAACTACAGGACAACACCACCTGCCTGTGACAAGGATACCTCCCTTCCAGATGCACTGAACAGCTTCTACGCACACTTCAAGGTGCAGAACAGCACAGCAACGAGGAAGACCATCCCTCCTCCCAACAACCAGGTGCTGTGTCTGAGCACAGCCAATGTGAGGAAAACTATGTAGAGTCAACCCACGGAAGGCTGCTGGACCTGGCAATATCCCTGGTAAAGTGCTCAGAGGATGTGCAGACTAGCTTGCAGATGTTCTCACTGACATCTTCAACATCTCCCTGAGCACATAATGACCCTGTTGCCTTCCTCACAGGACCTCCTGCAGTTCGTGTATCATCATAACTGGTCAACAGATGTGAACCATAGCTTTTGCTGGAGGATGCAACTGAGTAAATGTCTGAACTTTATTTAGGATTAATCAGAGTCATTTTAATTGATGGCAGGTGTGTACCCAAAAAGACTGTATGCTGTAATTAAATCAAAAGGTGCTTCAACAAAGTATTAGTTTAAGGGTGTGCACACTTATGTAACCAGCTTATTGTATTTTTTTTTCTTCCTAACAGATTTATTTGTTCTTCAATTGAATTGTACAGGTTATAGGTCACATTAAAGGTGAGAAAAGTTTTGAAATTATTTATTGTGGTCTCATTTTTTTACATCAGAAAAAAACTATCATTTTAACGGCGTGTGTACACTTTTTTTATATCCACTGTAAGCACAGTGAAATGTCTCCTCTGCATTTAACCCATCTGAAGCAGTGACACACACATGCACACACAAGTGAGCAATGAGCACACACACATACTGAGAGCAGTGGGCAGCTATGCTACATTGCCCAGGGAGCAGTTTGGGGTTGCTCAAGGCCCCTTCAGCCCAACCTTCATGCCATAGCTGACCCATGTTAACCTAACCTGTGGGGGATACCAGAGCACCCGGAGGAAACCCATGCAGATACAGGGAGAACATGCAAACTCCACACAGTAAGGCCCCTGTCGGCCACTGGGCTCGAACACAGAACCTTCTTGCTGTGATGCGACAGTGCTAGTTGTACACTACACCACTATGCCACATGCTGAGATTTCAAATTCCATCCAAGGGTAGCCAATTGCTTTGGCCTACCCATCAGGATCATGAAAACCGAGGTGATGGTTCAACCAAGACCTGGCCATATGCCTCAAGACCCAGTCATAACAGTTGGTGATAATCAACTGAAGGTAGTACAGAGATTCCACTACCAGGCAGGGTCCTGTCTCAGAATGCTTGCATTTATGACGAGATTACAGTTTGGATTGGCAAAGCTAGTGCTGCCTTTGGCAGACAAGAGCACAGACTTTGATCAGATCAAGGACTCCACCTCAGTACAAAGTTTGCTGTGTATCGCACAGTCGTACTGCCAGTATTTCTTTATGGGAGTGAAAGTTGGACTTACCATCATTGTCACATTAAACAGCTAGACCAATTCTACCTCTGACACCTTTGTAAAATCTGTAGCATCTTGTGGAGGGACAGGATACCAAACATAGTTATGCTGGAGTGATGCAAGATAGAAAGATTAGAGGCTTTTCTGATCGAAGGGCAACTCCGCTGAGCAGGACACCTTGTCAGAATGGACAATACCCATATACCCAAGGCTCTATTGTATGGAGAGTTAGTACAAGGCCATCGTAGACAAGGTGGGCAGTACAAGAGGTATAAAGATATTCTGAAATCCATCCTCAAAGCATGCAATATCCCCACTGACACCTGGGAAACATTCTCACTCAACTGCGCTCAATCAGCTTCAAAGGTGTTCGAAGCTTGGAACACCACCGCATCCACCAGCTTCAGCAGTGCCAAGCAGCACATCACGCAGCTATGCAAGATCCAAGACCTCTTAGCGATGACTTTGTTTGCCCGGAGTGTCACTATAGATGTCGATCAAAAATAGGGCTGATCAGCCACCAAAGAACACGTCAATCAATGCTAGGAAACTTGAGCTCAGAGAGAAAGAAGATCCATCAATCACAATGGCTCAGTCCATCAGCAGCAATAACCTTCTGTGGCTTATCCTCCATGTGGAGGGTGTTGATGATCATCTTCTGGGCAACTGTCAAGTCAGCAGTCTCTCCCATGATTGTGGTTGCATGTACTGAACTAGACAGAGAGATACATGGTCTTTATATTATTTTACTCAAACTTGAAATGAAACACTAATATTTTGAGATGTTTTTTTTGTGCTGTAGGCCATAATTATCAAAATTAAAAGAGAAAATGCTTGAAACATTTTAGTTTATGTGCAATGAGTCTCGAATATATTACATTTTCACTTTCTTAAATAACCGAAGGAAAATATTGAACTTTTTCATGATATTCTAATTGTTTGAGATGCACTAGTTGGCCAAGTTGCAGGAGTTAGTTGGTGTTATTCAAAAAGACAACCATGATTGTGAAACAGCCCTTATATTAGCTTAGATTGTGCTTTAATTAGACACAGAAATTAAAAGCTAAGGTGAAACTGCAAAACAGAGAGAGGGAGATAGAAAAAAAAGTGCAAGAGACAGGAACACCAAGACCATGGCAATTTGCTCTTATAGTTTCACTAAAAGCTGACTTTTTTTGCAACAATAAAGCAACCACAAATCATTGAATGATTAAAGAAATCAGAGATGCTAAACAAAACTTTACATTTATTTGCTTGACAAATCACAAAACTATCTCTAATGATGAGAAATCCATTAATATTCACAGTTGTTTGAGAGTTTTACAAATGCCACTGCTCAGCAATTATCACATTTTCAAGCTGAAAAATCTCAAGCTCTTTCCTGTGCATTGCAAAATAGCACAAGGGCTTCAGAAATCCTAGTTCACTCAGTGGACAACAGAGGGTGCTGTAGGTTTAATCGAGACTTCATACACCCATAACATAAAACAGAAGGGATGGATCAACATGCCACTTTGCCACTAAGACAAGAAGAAAAAAAAAACACTCAGGCTAACACATGTTTAAGTCTGAACAATGGTTTGACCTTTGCAGCATCATAAAATAAATTAGATGCATTTCATTGTGCTGGTGGGTCAGACTACATCTGTATACTTAAACAAACACAAATTGCTCTCAACAGCTGGCTACTTCTCATGATAATTCAATGTGACCTGGCGAGACATGCCTCTACAGGATATCTTTTCATGCATGATAAATGTTTTTCACACAGTGCCTATTAGCATTAGTTCTAATACACACTCCAATATGTAGGTATGAAAGGTGACTGCACATCGTTTATACAGTATCTAACCAGGCTGCTTTTGGTCAGATGAGACTGAGTGATCAGATAAATACAAGACAAATAACATGATGATTCACAAATGAAACCAATTCATCATGCATAGGCATCTTTGCATCACAAAGTTTATAGACATACATTTTAAGCAGGTCTGCTCCCGTGTGTTTGTGAGCAGATTTTTAATAATTAAATGATGAAACCATATCTGTCATGGTAACTGCAAACTAATCAGTATATAATAATGCAGTATATAATCAAATGAAAGCACATATGTATCATCGTGGCTGTGAAAGATAAGTTAGACTATATTAAACTGCCTTCTGGCTTGTCTTTCTTGCCCTCCTTTTTCCCCTTTCTCCCGTCTGACTGCTGCCGAACTCTTGCATTCTATTTATTCCTTGGCCTTAAGTCTACCACCATCTCCCATTCCTACCCAACAGGGGTCTTCATCTCTTAATAAAAGGCACTCCTTGTCAATGTGAGACTCATCATGTTTATTTACCTGAGCTTGGGTCTGTCTGACACAAACAACACTGACATATTGTTTTGGTGAGTAAACTAATTGTCAAGTCTTTCCATGATCCCACCTGACCCCAAACACTCAGAGCCTAGAAGCAGACGTGATCTGCCCTCGATTCAGGACAAGCAGAACTTTCCTTTATGACTTTAATGGGTAGTATATGTTATAATTAACCTATTATAAAAAAAAAATCCAATGTAGGAACAATTACTGCCACTTGCCATATTATTTAATGCCATATTTCATTTATATATCTTGTGAAAATATCTTGATTGGAGTCAAATTGATGATAAAATATTTTTCACTGAGGTTGATGGTAAAACAAATATAGTTTTATTAAGCTTCCCCCCCCCCAGAACAATTAATTTCAAGATTGAAATGATCCTGTTTGGCAAATGACTGTTTTCCCTAAAAAGTAAATGATTAAAGTTGGCAGTAGTTCATCTGTGTCTGTAATGCTGTCGAGAGTGCCAGTCCAAACCCAACTACAAACACAGCCGCTCAGAACTACAACACCCAAGAACCACAGCGCCCTCTATCACCTGTTTGTTAAATACACCTGTCACTCGTTTCCTGGTTCATCAGCCCCTGCTACTCGATGCGAAGTATCATTCAGTGTTCATTCCTGTCATAGCGAGCCTTTATTTTGCTGCCGGCTTTATTGTGTTCTCAACCCTCACTCTCGTATCTTTATCATTATTCTCTAGACCTGTCCGCGTTGCCCCATCTACAGATCGATCGACCTTCGTTTGTCCCACAACCTTGATTCTAGTCTCGCATTTTGGCTTTGTCTCCAGTTTGCTTTCCCCGCTCTCCCCTGCACATACATCCATAAGTGCTTGCAGCCTGACAATCTGTCAATAGAAGATCGTTACAAAATGCTTAAAATTAGTTATACATAAAACTGGCAATGGATGAACACAAGTTGTTGTTGTTATTATTATTATTATTATTATTATTATTATTATTATTATTTGTTTGTTTCTATTGTTCTGCACATGTAAGTCTTAGGCACATGTAAAGAAATACTGTAGACCAAAAATGACTTAAAAAAAAAAGTACTGTTCCAAAAAAAAAAATACTATAAACAGCAGTAAGCCATAATAAATGAAACAAAGTCAATATTTGGTGTGAGACAGCCCTTTGCTTAAAAAAAAATAGTAGTCTCGGGTACAGTTAGTGCAGTTTTATAAGGAAATGAGTTGTAGGTTTTACTGAGCATCTTGCAGAACCAGCCACAGTTCTGGACACTCTGATTGTCACACTTGTTTCTGAATTTTCCAGCAAACCCCAGTAGCCTTCATTGTTTTTCTTTTTTAATCTGAAAAGTGGTCTCTGATGTAATATGCTACTCAGATACATTTTTTTTTTCCTGTAACACTTAATTTTGTGCTGGAAAATGAATGCTTGGAACTCTAAAATGTTTTTGTACTGACTTGATAATGTAGAAACCATAAAATAGAAATCCATAAAGTTTGCATGAAAAAAAATGGGTCGACTTTTGCATAGTACTGCATGTGCGCGCACATACAAGAGCATCTCAAACAATTAGAATGTAATGAAAAAAATCAATATTTTCCATCAGTTATTTAAGAAAGTGAAAATTTTATATATTCTAGACTCATTACATATAAACTAAAAAGTGTAATTCAACTATTTTTTCCTATTTCAATTTTGATAATTATGGCCGACAGTAGAATTTTTTTTTTTTAATCTCTAAATATGAGTATTTCATTTCAAGTAAAACAGTATAAATACCATGTATCTCTCGGTTTAGTTCAGTACACACAACCACAATCATGGGGAAGACTGCTGATTTGACAGTTGTCCAGAAGATGATCAGCAACCCTCTCCACAAAGAGGGTAAGCCACAGAAGGTCATTGCTGAAAAAGGCTGGCTGGAAAAGGTGCACAAGTAGCAGGGATGAGCGCAGCCTTGAGAGGATTGTCAAGAAAAGTCAATTCAAGAACTTGGGAGAGCTTCACAAGGAGTGAACTGAGGCTGGTGTCAGTGCATCAAGAGCCACCACACACAGATGTCTTCAGGAAAGGGGCTACAACTGTCGCATTTCTAATATCAAGCCACTCCTGAACCAGAGACAATGTCAGAAGTGTCTTTCCTGGGCTAAGGCAAGAAAGAATTTGACTGTTGCTCAGTGGTGCAAAGTCCTCTTTTCAGATGAAAGGAAATTTTGCATTTCATTTGGAAATCAAGGTCCTAGAGTCTGGAGGCAGAGTGGAGAGGCACAGAATCCAAGGTGTTTGAAGTCCAGTGTGAAGTTTCCGCAGTCTGTGATGATTTGGGATGCCATGTCATCTGCTGCTGTTGGTCCACTGTGTTTTATCAAGTCCAAAGTGAACGCAGCCATCTACCAGGAGATTTTAGAGCGCTTCATGCTTCCATCTGCTGACAAGCTTTATGGAGATACCAATTTCCTTTGCCAGCAGGACTTAGCACCTGCCCATATTGCCAAAACTTCTGCCAAATGGTTTGCTGACCATAATATTACTGTGCTTGATTGGCCAGCCAACTCGCCTGACCTGAACCCCATAGAAAATCTATGGGGTATTGTCAAGAGGAAGTTGAGAAACACCCACCCCAAAAATACAGATGAGCTGAAGGCCGCTATCAAAGCAACCTGGGCTTCAGTAACATCGCAGCAGTGCCACAGGCTGATCGCCTCCATGTCACGCAGCACTGATGCAGTAATTTGTGGTAAAGGAGCCCCAACCAAGTACTGAGTGTATAAATAAACATGCTTTTCAGAAGTTGGACATTTTTGTATTGTAAATCCATTTTTTGATTGATCTTAGGAAATATTCTAATAACTTGAGATACTGGATATCTGATTTTCATGAGCTATTAGCCATCATCATCAACATTAAAGCAAAAACAGGCTTGAAATATTTCACTTAACCTGTAATGAATATAGAATATATGAAAGTTTACCTTTCTGAATTAAATTCCAAAAAATGAACCTTTACACAATATTCTAATTGTTTGAGATGCACTAGTGTGTGTGTGTGTGTGTGTGTGTGTGTGTGTGTGTGTGTGTGTGTGTGTGTGTTCAAGATACTCATACAAAGATGTACTTTTCATTTTGTGTTCTTAAATATACAGTGGTGCTTGAAAGTTTGTGAACCCTTTAGAATTTCCTATATTTCTGCATAAATATGACCGAAAACATCATCAGATTTCCACACAAGTCCTAAAAGTAGATAAAGAGAACCCACTTAAACAAATGAGACAAAAATATTATACTTGGTCATTTACTTATTGAGGAAAATGATCCAATATTACATATCTGTGAGTGGCAAAAGTATGTGAACCCCTAGGATTAGCAGTTAATTTGAAGGTGAAATTAGAGTCAGGTGTTTTCAATCAGTGGGATGACAATCAGGTGTGAGTAGGCACCCTGTTTTATTTAAAGAACAGGGATCTATCAACATCTGATCTTCACAACACATGTTTGTGGAAGTGTATCATGCCACGAACAAAGGAGATTTCTGAGGACCTCAGAAAAAGCGTTGTTGATGCTCATCAGGCTGGAAAAGGTTACAAAACCATCTCTAAAGAGTTTGGACTCCACCCATCCACAGTCAGACACATTGTGAACAAATGGAGGAAATTCAAGACCATTGTTACCCTCCCCAGGAGTGGTCGACCAACAAAGATCACTCCAAGAGCAAGGCATGTAATAGTTGGCGAGGTCACAAAGGACCCCAGGGTAACTTCTAAGCAACTGAAGGCCTCTCTCACATTGGCTAATGTTAATGTTCATGAGTCCACCATCAGGAGAACACTGAACAACAATGGTGTGCATGGCAGGGTTGCAAGGAGAAAGTCACTGCTCTCCAAAAAGAACATTGCTGCTCGTCTGTAGTTTGCTAAAGATCACGTGGACAAGCCAGAAGGCTATTGAAAATGTTTTGTGGACAGATGAGACCAAAATAGAACTTTTTCGTTTAAATGAGAAGCGTTATGTTTGGAGAAAGGAAAAACACTGCATTCCAGCATAAGAACCTTATCCCATCTGTGAAACATGGTGGTGGTAGTATCATGATTTGGGCCTGTTTTCCTGCATCTGGGCCAGGACAGCTTGCCATCATTGCTGGAACAATGAATTCTGAATTATAGCAGCGAATTCTAAAGGAAAATGTCAGGACATCTGTCCATCTCAAGAGAAGGTGGGTCATGCAGCAAGACAACGACCCTAAACACACAAGTTGTTCTACCAAAGAATGGTTAAAGAAGAATAAAGTTAATGTTTTGGAATGGCCAAGTCAAAGTCCTGACCTTAATCCAATCAAAATATTGTGGAAGGACCTGAAGCGAGCAGTTCATGTGAGGAAACCCACCAACATCCCAGAGTTGAAGCTGTTCTGTCCGGAGGAATGGGCTAAAATTCCTCCAAGCCGGTGTGCAGGACTGATCAACAGTTACCGGAAACGTTTAGTTGCAGTTATTGCTGCACAAGGGGGTCACACCAGATACTGAAAGCAAAGGTTCACATACTTTTGCCACTCACAGATATGTAATATTGGATCATTTTCCTCAATAAATAAATGACCAAGTATAATATTTTTGCCTCATTTGTTTGACTGGGTTCTCTTTATCTACTTTTAGGACTTGTGTGAAAATCTGATGATGTTTTCAGTCATATTTATGCAGAAATATAGACAATTCTAAAGGGTTCACAAACTTTCAAGCACCACTGTACATATATATTTTGTTCTAGATTTTAGCCACAACATGTCTGTTCAAGCAGTAGCAGTTCTAGTCTAGTCTGTGTCACTGATGACAGTCATTTATAGTACAGACAGAGATGTAAAAGCACATAAAGGTCAAGACTGGCCTAGAAAGTTTCTAAAATATTAGATCAATCTAACAGGGTCTGTGCACTCACCCAATATTACAGATCCAATCCATCACATTTCTTGTGCTTTAAATATGATCCCCTGCAGGCATCCATGTGGAACAAGCTATATTGTGATATATGCAGTGTCTGTAAGTAGGCACTCACAGACACATAACAGATATGAAGAACACATCATTTTTTTCTTTGCCATTAATCCAGTTTTATCTGTAGCAAGCACTGGGCAGCTGGCATAGCTTTCATTTCTAGCACACAGCATCAGTGCTTACTCTTTGTTTTGCTTACACTTGGCTCTCTGACTTTCATTTCACCCAAAACGTCTACTTCTTCTGACAAATAATGAACTTGTAGAGCTCATGTTAAGAAAGAAAAAAATACAGTGAAAGGCAGAAGTTAAAAAAAGAGGTTGGCTAATGACACTAACTGTACTTGAGGATTTGTGGTGATGAATGGCCTGTGGTGAGAAACGAATGTCATGGTTTCAGGTTTAAGGAGTACAGTAAAGCTTAATGTCAGAAACAATGACAGAAACAAGCTGTGGTACTTTCATATGACATTTCTTCTTCCAGAAATGGAATGGCTGGGCTCTACATAAATATTTGGATTTCTGCAATGTGCATTAGCTGTTATTCTCATCACCATGGCTGTATGCATGTTTCCCCCCCTCTTTGAGAGGTGTATAAGGTGGTCCAGGGAATGAGCTAACATGTTGCCCGATATTTAAGTTATATTTATAGCATTTGGCAGACACCCTTATCACATTTATCTTATTTTTATACAACTAAATAGTTGAGGGTTAAGGGCCTTGCTCATGGGTCTGACAGTGGCAGTTTGCCAGTGCTGAGATTTAAACTCATGACCTTCTGATCACTAGACAGAACCACTTAACCACTGAGCTAGCACTGCTACAAAGTTATTAAAATATAAATAAAATAAATAAAAAATGGCAGAATTTGGCATTCCCTCATCTATACTCCTGTTTTATTGTTTAAGTTTCATAGAATACAATAGAAGAGGAACCAAAATAATACCTGATACCTGTATAGTTTATATGACATATTGAATATGATAGTATTGTTATTACAAGCCTGTCCGAGACAAACATCTACTCCTATCTTAGGAAAATAGACTCCTACAGTAAAGGGTTATGAAAAATAAATGTGCTTGAGGTAGGGTTGCCACATCTGAGTTGTAAAAAACCGGGACACATCGGTCGGCGGCCGCGCCTGCGCGCACGTACGAGCGCGGGGGTTGAGGGCTGCGGACACGCACATCTACGATGCCTTATGTGAATGTTCACGTTTAAAAATAAAACAGTTCAACTGGTGCAGTTAGGCGTTTAGTTAAAATTCATTTTGTCTTCTTAACCCTTAAATGGGCACCACCACAAATATTATTACAAAAAATAATTTCATATAGGAATGATCTTATTTGGACGCCAATATTTTTTTTAACAAATATTTAATAGTAGGCTAACAGCCCCCTGAAGAGCATGCATCTTACTTTGAAGCTTTAGGCCAAGTTTTAATTACATACAAAAATAAAAGAAAATACATTTGACTCCATAAACAAGTTTTGACATTTGTCTCTTCATAACAATAGTAGGTTAACAGAGTAAACAGTTATTTTTATAGGGATAATCTTTTTTGCCCCCCTCCCTTCTTTATCAGTGCAGGTTTTGAACAATGGTTTTGTTTTTTTGAACAATGCTTTTTTTAGGGCATTCGCTGAATGTGTCAAAATTTGCCCATCCCTCGTTGAATGTCACATGTCTTTTTTTCTTTTTGACAGGTACCGGATCTTCTACTTCATTCTGTCCGACTCCCTCATCGTCTGTCTCTCCTCCCATTCCGTTTCCAAATCAAAATAATACAAATATAATCAATATAATTTCTCTCAGTCTGCTTCGTTGTTGTTTTAGCCTTTTCTCTGGAGAACTGAACTTTAAAAGTTAGACTACCGTATCATACCAAATAGCCCTAATCCTTTGTTTTAATCACAAGAGAGAGGTGCTATGTTATTGGGACAACTCATTTCTCACGCCAGTGTTCAGGCATTCTTTTTTGATATATTTAATGATTTATTTAATGATTCATTTATTGATGAAATTGGCCCAGGCTTTAGAACCAGCCTTTATCAGAATCAGAACATAGGAAGTAGACAGCCAGCCTACTCGCGCACCGACCAAGGGAACTCTCACCTATTGTTTGGTATTACGGTATTCCAGTATCTTTGATTTCGCGCGGCCGCCGTTGTATTGACCACGATCACCTAGCAACGGCGACTGGCTGCGTGCGCAAACATTCGGTGAGGCCACACAAGTAGCTGCCTACAATATGCCCGCTTACGTGAAAACTATTAATATGTTAAGTGGCTGCGAGAAACATTAATGATTTGTGTTTATTTCAATGGGGGATAATGTGAGGAAGTAAAAAACCGGGACAAAACGTGTCCCAGGAAGGTTATTCCATTTTCCTGGACATTTTCCATTTTCCACAAAAAAACCGGGACAATCCCGGAAAAACCTGGACGTGTGGCAACACTAGCTTGAGGCTAGGACTAATGAAGGCTAATGTGAAGACACAACATGCTGTTTCAGCTTGTTTGTTCCAATATAGTGTCCAGGAATCACCCTTAAAGAGGATGGTTAAAGATGATGCTAAGCTATTGAAGCCTGTAACAGATGCCTGTAAAAGTTACCAAACCCTAAAAGTGCTTTTAAAATGCTTTGATTTTACTATCCTCCATAGTGACCCAGTCAAGACTCATGTCATAACCAAGGAAAGTAATCTATGAAATGTGTCTGCTTTGGCAAATAGGTTATTCCCAAATGGTATCAACTACTGCTCTGACATGCTCAACATGATGAGAAGATGAAGATGAGTAAGATGAGACTAACAGGTGAGGATAGCAGTGTTTTACATTAATACCATTAAGTTCTCTAGAATCAGTATATGGTCAAACCCTCATTTTGTCAGATTTGGATAGCAAAGCTTTAATTAAATTAACCTGGGGTACACAACAAAGCTTGACACACACATACTAATTAAATGGTATCTTCTTATGTGAACTTAACATGGGCTCTCACAGCTCATGACTCGCGCTGATGTGAATAACTGTGTCTTCCAGACTGGGGATAGAAAGAGTTGTAACATCGCATGTTGGAGACAAAGCAGCATCTCTCTCTCTCTCTGTGTGTGTGTGTGTGTTTTGACATGTGGAGACATGCCTCCTTGGTGGCTGGTTGAAAGATTAATTATAAAAGAAAAGTCATCGGGGTCCAGTCTTTTCTGACCTCTAAAATGAGTAATTGGGCACAAGTACAGACTGCTCCATCAAATTGCTTCTCTATAGCCCCCATTCTGTCACCATTTTCTCTCTTTCTCTCTTTCTCTCTCTCAAACATGTACACACACACACACACACACACACACACACACAGAGTTTACATAACATTCCATGCTTTCAGCTCATCCTTTGCCCTTTTCAAGTGGCTTACATCTAACAGCTCTGTTCCAATTCCTTCTCCACCTTTTGCTCAAAGTGTACTGTACAGTCTACCATAGCTGAAATTCAAGTAATCTCTATCAATACAGATATGTTGATGTGATCAGATATGTTCACGCCTGAGTGTACCCTATAAAGCCCACAGTTGCAAAATTACAACAATGACCTATCCTAATATTTATTTATTTGTTTGTTTATTTATTTTTAAAGACCACATAGACACTGGCTCCGATTGCCTTGCAATCCTATTAAACAGCAATTGTATATATAACCCAGTCAAAAGTTTGGACATAGCATCTAATTCAATGTTTTTTTCTTTATTTTTATGAATGAAAAGACACTTCAGGTCTTAAAGTAATGATAGATGTTGTTTCTCTTTACTTAGTTGAGTGGTTCTTGAAATAACATGGATTACTACAGTTGTGGAATAGGGCTCATCTCATCTCATTATCTCTAGCCGCTTTATCCTGTTCTACAGGGTCGCAGGCAAGCTGGAGCCTATCCCAGCTGACTACGGGTGAAAGGCGGGGTACACCCTGGACAAGTCGCCAGGTCATCACAGGGCTGACACATAGACACAGACAACCATTCACACTCACATTCACACCTACGGTTGATTTAGAGTCACCAGTTAACCTAACCTGCATGTCTTTGGACTGTGGGGGAAACCGGAGCACCCGGAGGAAACCCACGCGGACACGGGGAGAACATGCAAACTCCACACAGAAAGGCCCTCGCTGGCCACGGGGCTCGAACCCAGACCTTCTTGCTGTGAGGCGACAGCGCTAACCACTACACCACTGTGCCGCCCTGGAATAGGGCTATTTACTGTATTTTTATTATTTACTTTTTACAGTTTGATCTCAAACACATTAAGAAGGCAAGAAATTGCACTAATTAACTTTTGATGAGGCACAACTGTTAATTGAAAAGCATTCCAGGTGACTACCTCATGAAGCTGGTTAAGATAATGCCAGTAGTGTGCAAAGTGTCATCAAGATAAATTTTCATAAATTTCAATCTACTTTGAAGAATCTAAAATATGAAACATATTGCTTTTTTTCTTTTCATGCATTTTTTTGTTTACCATGTAATTCCATATATGTCCCATATGTTATTTCATAGTGCACCATGCTGGTGCAGTGGTTACCACTGTCACCTCACAGCAAGAAGGTTCTGGGTTTGAGTCCTGTGCTCAACTGGGGTCTTTCTGTGTGGAGTTTGCATATTCTCCTTGTGACTGTGTGGGTTTCCTCCCACACTCCAAAAGACATGTGGATTAGGTCATCTGGCTACTCTAACTTGTCCATGGGTGTGAATGCAGGTATTATTTCATAGTACTGATGTCTTAAGTATTGTTCTATAATGTAGAAAATGCTCAACTTACAGAAAAACCTATGAATGAGTAGGTGTGTCCAAACTTTTGACTGGTAATATAGGTCCAGCCATCTGACCATAAACTCACACAACCTGCAAACTTTCCTTGACACTCATCTCTTTGTTTTATTGCACTTGAATCTCAAGATTCAAGTAAGTAAAATGCCTTCAATATGGGGTTTTTTGTGATTATTTCAATATCTAGAATGTGCATATTTAGTTACTGTGGAATATATTCATTATACTAAATTTTGAGCATGTTATATATGTGTTGCAATTTTACAACACTGGGTGAGGCTGGTAGTCAAAATAGCATGTGCCCCTGACACAATGCATATGGACATTGCGCATCTCACATGTTTATATATAGACAAAAAATCATCATAGAACTATGTCTTTGATGAGTCACTATAACTAAGTTCTATATGTGTTTTCTCTGTTCAATTTTTGAGTTCAGGTATTCCTTTTAGTATGATAAGTAGAGAGCACTAAATAATACATAACTGAATACACCAACGAGACATACAGCAAGTGTTGGTGTCTTTTGAGAGCAAATGTTTGCAAATGAACATAACTGAACACTGCTTTGTAAATATAATTTTAATCCCAATTTTTACATTAATAAATAAGTGTTCATAAAAATTATGGCTGCTGTACGATTATTATTCATGATAATAATTATTATTCATGATAATACTATTATGGAGCTATATAAGCAATTAACCCTGCAAACAAACTCTAGTTGTTCAGTATATTTTTGTTCTTCTATATATTTGTGAGTACAAATACAGAAATTCTGCTCCTAGTTAGGCTCAACATTGCACCATTTTCCTAAAAACTTATTAACATGTATAAATAAATAAATAAATAAATAAATAAAATCTCTTTCATTTCTGCATCAGAGGCCTCCTATATCAACATCTTAAAAGTGGGGGAAAATGTTTTGGGGTTTTTTTCCCCAATATTTGGGTTTTACAGTTTGAACTGAGTCCCCATTGCATTATACTGGCTCACAAGCAGCTACAACACTGCATTCAAAGTACGGTACTCCTTCTGGTTAACCAATCAGCCTTGAATCTAAATACATCTCACAAATGTTGAAAATACAGGACCAGTTAAACGTTTGAACACACCTACTCATTCATAGGGTTTTCTGTATTTTGACTCTTTTCGACATTGTAGAACAATACTGAAGACATTAAAACTATGAAATAACATCTGGAACATATATGGAATTATGTGGTAAACAAAAAAATTGTGAAAAAACAATATGTTTCATATTTTAGATTCTTCAAAGTAGCCACCATTTACCTTGATGATGCTTTGCACACTATTGGCATTATCTTAACCAGCTTCATGAGGTAGTCACCTGGAATGCTTTTCAATTAACAGGTGTGCCTCATCAAAAGTTAATTAGTGCAATTTCTTGTCTTCTTAATGTGTTTGAGATCAAACAGTAAATAGTAAATAATAAAAATAGAGGAAATAGCCCTATTCCACAACTCAGTAAAGAGAAACAACAGTCCATCATTACTTTAAGACATGAAGTATCTTTTAATTAATAAAAATAAAGGAAAAATCCCATTGAATTAGAATGTCCGAACTTTTGACTGGTACTGAATACAACCCCAGTAGAGGTCTCACATCAGTAGTGTCTGGTCAGCTAATAGAGCTCACAGTTTGGACAAAGCATGTCATCTTTCAGTTGAACTTAGCTGGACTGAATTTCAGGAAAATGCAAACTGAAAAATATGAGTGTTCACCTGTGCCTTTAAAAATTGCAAGACAACTGCACTGTTTTTTTGCACTTAATATTCAGTTTATTTTCTACTTCTCTTCCCATTTAGTTTAGCTCTGAATTGGGCTGCATATTGTGCTATATAAGTAAACATTCCTTACACTGCCTTTGATAAAGTTTAGTTTGAATAAAGTTAGGTTGTACAGTTTCTTTTCTGAATAAAGTCAGAGCTTAATTTAAGTGTTCTTGGATTCATTATGTTTCTATTCAGAGTGACCCAGTGTTGCCAGGATAGGCTCCGAACCCATTGTGACCCAAATAGTCAAGTCGTTTATTTTTATAGCGCTTTTAACAATAGACATTGTCACAAAGCAGCTTTACAGAATTTTAGTGACTTTAAACATGAGCTCATTTTATCCCTAGTCTATTCCTAGTCTATCCCCAATTATATATTTTTAATTAAATACTATAAACCAGTCACTAAAGATGAATGAATGAATGAATGAATGAATGAATTGACGGCAACCCAACTAAAATGTTCTGCAAAAAGAAAAGGTCTTTGAAAAGTGAAAGAGAACAATGAAAGCAGACTTTCCCCCATACCAGCCAGCAATAATTCCAAAGTTCAATGGTACTAATGACTCAGTTCATAAATCATAAGTACACTAACCTGACATTTCTTTAAACACACCCTGAAATCATAATAGCGATCATCACAGAAACCTCACCAGGACACTACAATCTAGACAAGAGTAATGACCAAGCAGTCATCATTGTTAATAGCATTGAGGGGGTTGAAAATCCCGTCAATATGAACTAAGATAGGAGGTCTGACAAAAGCAGAATATTATGCATCATCAGAAAGGAGAGAAAGACATTAAATGGAGTAACCAATCTATATCATGTCTCCACTAGAGCGAAGGAGCTGTACATTCATCACACTGTGTAAAGAGAGAGAGAGAGATGGCAGTTTACTGATAACTTAGGTTATGCCTCAGTAGTCTAGGAAAGGGAGAACAAGATAAATTGACTGTGTTATTGCATTTTGATTGTCATTATGGTTCTTGGTGCACCTTGGCTGTCACTGCAGCAATCTGAGAGAATTTGAACTGCAGTCTAAACTTGTGACATTTGGAAAGCCAACTAATGCTTCTGCCAAAACCAACAGTACTTTTGTTGTAAAAATACCCCATTTAAATGGATTTCTATAGAGAGAGGTGTTATTAAAAATGTTTACAGAGAGAGGTAGGCATGTACCGATGCACCCAATTCACAATTCAGTTTGATTCACGATATTGGATTCATGATTTGATTTTCCAACTATATTTTTTAAAAATAGCTTCAATGAGGCTATAGCTCATACCGGCCACTGTGTGTGTGTTTGAAATCAAATTAATCCTGTGGGAAGAGTAGCGATTTTTGTGAAATTGTATATGACCCCTGTGTAGCCGCATCCATAGCAGGTGGTGCCACCTGATGAACAATTCTTGCTGGAATATGTCTTTAGAGTCTTCTGGGTGAGTTTCAGTGAAAACATCCTAGCAGTATACGAACAGTAGTGTTTGGCGTGACGAGTCGCTGAAAATTTTCAAACACCCATAAAATGTTAAATATAACAGGTGGCACCACTGTCTTGACAACTTTTATATATACCAACCTGGGGAACATTCCATATAAGTTTGATCAAAATCTGATCACTCCTGTAGGATGAGTAGTGATTTTCATGAAATTGCACATGACCCCTCTGTAGCCTCATCCATGGTAGGTGGCACCACCTAGTGAATAACTCTTGTTGGTATATGTCTTTAGAGTCTTCTGGGTGAGTTTCAGTGAAAACATCCCAGCAGTTTAAGAAGAGTAGCGTTTAATGTGATAAGTCACCCAAAAATTTCAGACACCCATAAAATTGTAAATATGACAGGTGACACCACCATCTTGACAACTTTTATGCACACCCACCTGTGGAACACTGTATGTGAGTTTGATCAAATCCGATCAATCCTGTAGGAGAAGTAGCAATTTTTGTAAATTGTGGACGGACGACAACAGACAATGGATGGATGATGGACGGATGACATGTGATCGCATAAGATCATCTGGCCTGGCCTACGGCCAGATGAGCTAAAACCATTGCAACATTTTATTTTCCTATTTTTTTTATCAACATAAAAATTCTTTTTTTTAATTTAAAAAAATAATAATTTTGTTTCAACAATGACTATTTCAAATGTTTGTAAAGGTTGAAGTAAAATATAATAGCCAATTAACTAAAATATTCCTTTATAAATAAAACATAAACCCTAAAATATTAAAAATAAAATAAGTTTAAAACAAATAGACCTTTCCTTAATAACCATTTATGAACATTGGTGAAAGCTGTAGTCAGGCTTAAACGTCAAACAAGTACCTCTATGTGCTTCTCTTTTCTTTAGCTTTCAACAGTCTGTAAAAAGAGAGCTTCAATTTCATGTTGAATTAATTGTTTCCCAATTTACCCCTGCATTTTTGTGTCTTCATGGCTTTCGCGGTGTGTTACTTCCGTGACGTCACGTTCATTCCTTTCATTCTACATTATTGCCCCCTCTACTGTTTAAACAACACAACTGTAGCTCAGAAAAACAAACCAAAAAAATGCATAATAATAATAATAATAATAATAGCAGTTCATTCTATATTTCCTTGATACTCTCATGTCTTTGCACACTCAAGCCTGGCACAACTTATACAGAGCATATGGAGCATGTTGCGTCTGCCCTGGGACCAATTAATCATTGAAAAGACCTGTTGCTGATTGGAGCGCAATCAGCACGTGCATATAAGGATGCTGCTTACTCAACTTCACAAAGTATTTTCACTCTCACTGAAGTTATTAGTGTGCTTGCTCAAGCACATGCTTGCCAAAGGCAAGCACACTATTGTTCTTCTTAAGTTTACTTATTCTGCCTTATTCCAACACGTTTTTTGGATCCACTACTCCTCCTAGGGTGTTTGAGATAGAGACACCATTCCAACTCTGAGACGTCTGGCCCAAAGTGGTGCAGTGTGCTTGTGTACAGCCTTTGGATCAACGCGCCTGTTCTCTTGTTCTTGTCATTTTTCTTTTGTTTTTTTCCCATAGAGAATGAATAGGGCTCATGAATCGAATCATCCTACTCGGACACGCTCCATCGCAGATGCACCAAACCTCATGTGATACTTCAGGCCAACTCCCCTGACACATACATGCAATCGGTTCTGACCCGCACTCATATTTTTCCTTTCTTTTTGCCCCGCCCTTTTTCCTCCATAGGCTCGCATTGATTTTTGGCCCCATTGAAAATGAATGGTGTTTCAGGAGAAAAACTTTCACTCTCCATCAATTTTTTTAACCAAGTGACCAAACTTCAAGAAACTTCACTTGATGCCTCAGGCCAAGTCCCCGCACAGATCCATCCCCTCATCTGAAACCTGCACTCATCTTTTCCTTGGTTTTCACGCATCTCTTTTTACCTCCATAGGCTTCCATTGATTTTTGGCCCCATTCAAATGGCCCCATTCAGTTGTGGTGTTTTTTTAGGTTTTTGTTGTGATTACATTGCGGGAGGAAGTGAAAGTTGCGAGAAATTGTTGCAATTTTATATTTTTGTGATTAAAATTGAGTGATATGTTAAATATTAAGTTATTACTGAAAAACTATTGATTAAAAAAACAAAGACACTGAGAAATGGTCCTATAAACAACTTTACCAATATAAAAGATTACCAGGACTACAAAAATGCAGAAAAATAGGCTTTACTTATCCAAATGCACCTGTTGGTTCAAAAGTTAAAGTGCATAGAACCTCACAGCACAACATGAAGTTACCTTAAAATATAATATAAATGCCTTAGCTTTCATGTAAGAAAAAAAACCTATTAATACTAGTACTGTGTGCAGGCAGTCTCTCCTGAAGACTAAATTAAACAATAATTATAAACTAATAAAATAAATGGCTCAGGCTTCATAGAAGAAAAAAAACAATTTGAACAGAATCTCACAGTATGATGCTGAAGCTGCCTAAACAATGGAAAATAAAATACCATTTTGGCAAAAATGTTGGCATCCATTAATTTCTTGTATTAAGTAAAAAAATAATGTAAAGTGCACACTGTGCTTCACTGTAAACATAACACACTTTCAGTAACAGAATTTAAGCCTACATAAACACTGACTCGCACACATGCTGCTTCTCTTGAACGTATACACGGAAGTAAGGCGGAAGGTAGTTTGTCGACGTCACCTCAAGACGACACCAACGATTGGTCAAATTTGCAGGAAAGTTGCGGTGATTGGATATAATTGCAACACCGCCCTGAATTCACGGGGATTGGTTGAATTTGCGTTGAAGTTGCAAATCGCAACATCGTGAAATCCTGGAGGGGTGAAACACTTGTACATTTATTTTTTGACTGTAATATAGTAAAACAATTTCTAACAGACCTTAGTTTCTATCTTTTTGCGCAGCAGGGTCATTATGTTTTCACTCTTAAAGATATTTTCTTCTACTATGAAAACTCAACTGATTTATTGTTTGAATTTTTAGTTAATTTTTATATTTTACAGGCTAAGTTTTTCATTCATAAACAGAAATGGCAAAAGAATCAGCCTCTCTTTAATATTTTTATTCTAGAAATGACCTCTCTTCTCAACTCTCTTAAGTTTGTACACAATAAGAAAAATACAAGACTTCTGAACGTTCTCTAATATATATTCCTCTTGTTTTTTTCCCTTTTAGTTGATTAATGTAATTTACTTTATGTCTTTATGTACTTGTATTAGTCATTTGCTCTTGTTTTACCTTATTGTCACATGTCAATGTCATTGTTGTTGTTTTATTGCAATAAAAAAAAAAAAGAAATCCTGGAGGGTCTGATTCACGCGTTACCATGCTAGTAAGGCAAATTAATTAAGGGTGGGAAGATGATTTACTGAAGAGTTGCTAATGTACAGTTGTGTTCAAATAAATAGCAGTGCATTAAAAAAAGTAAATAAAGTGAAATATTTTAATAGCTTTTATTTCCATATTTCAAATGTAGTAGAAACATTACATATTCAATTCATTAACAAATTTATTTACCAAGTCTGCTTTATTCTTTTACAGGAAGTAAAGAAAAGGAATATTAATCTGTTCAAAAAACAGTAGTGTTAACATTTATCTCTTCAAACTCAAACTGAAATAATATTTAGGTGCATGACCACTGTTTTTGATCACTGCTGTGCATCTGCATTGCATCGAGTCAGCCAACTTCTGGCACCTATAAACAGGTATTTCGGCCCAAGTTGAATGAACTACATTCCGCAGTGTCTGCAAATTTTTTGGGTTTTGATTCAGAAACTGCATTTTTAATGTCACCCCACAAGTTTTCAGTGAGGTTGAGGTCAGGGGATTGAGCTGGCCATTCTGTTACCTCAATGCCTTTGGTCTGGAACCAAGATATTGCTTGGTTACTCGTGTGTTTGGGGTCGTTGTCTTGTTGAAATACCCATTTCAGGGGCATTTCCTCTTTGGCATATGGCAACATAATCTCTTCAAGTATTTTGATGTATTCAAACTGATCCATGATCCCTGGTATATGATAAATAGGCCCAACACCATAGTATGAAAAACATCCCATACCATGATTTTTGTGCCACCATGCTTCACTGTCTTCACAGTGTACTGTGGCTTGAATTCAGTACCCGGGGGTCGTCTGACATACTGTCAATGACCACTAGACCCAAAAAGAACACTCTTACTCTCATCAGTCCACAGAATGTTATGCCATTTCTCTTTAGGCCAACTGATATCTCATCTCATTATCTGTAGCCACTTTATCCTGTTCTACAGGGTCGCAGGCAAGCTGGAGCCTATCCCAGCTGACTACGGGCGAAAGGCGGGGTACACCCTGGACAAGTCGCCAGGTCATCACAAGGCTGACACATAGACAACCATTCACACTCGCGGTCAATTTAGAGTCACCAGTTAACCTAACCTGCATGTCTTTGGACTGTGGGGGAAACCAGAGCACTCAGAGGAAACCCACGCGTGCAAACTCTGCACAGAAAGGCCCTCGCCGGCCGCGGGGCTCGAACCCAGACCTTCTTGCTGTGAGGCAACAGTGCTAACCACTACACCACTGTGCCGCCCCCAACTGATATGTTCCTTGGCAAATTTTAAGCCTAGGTCACAACCGGCCATACGTGCTCCTACGTGCAAAAAACGCAAGAAACGCATGGAGGGCGCGCGTGAAATGCACGGAGGGCGCGTCTGTGACGTGCTGATCTTCAAGCCGTAGACTGGCCGCAGACCGGCCGCAGAGGTTCTTTGTCATGTCAAACAAACTCTACGGGCGCTTACATTTTTTTCAGGTTGCAAGACAAACTTACGGCCAACGTGCGTCTTTCTCCAAGAACAAAAAAAACGCAGCAATTTGGGAAACGCCAAAAATCGCACGGCCAAAAAATCGTACGTCCGGTTGTGACCTAGGCTTTAACTGATTCTGCACATGTTGTTTTTTTCAACAATGGTACTTTATGGGGGCTTCTTACTGACAGCTTTGCTTCGAACAAACATCTTCTGACTGTAACAGTCCTTACAAGTAATTTTAGATCATCTTTGATCTTTCTGGAGGTGATGATTGGCTGAATCTTTGCCATTCTGACTGTTCTTTGATCCATTTTAACAGTAGTTGCTCATTTTCTTCCGCGTTTCAGGTTTTTGTTGCCATTTTAAAGCATCTGAGATCAATTTAGCTGAGCATCCTATAATTTGCTGCACTTCTTTATTCGTTTTTCCCTCTCCAATCAATGTTTTAATTAAATTATGTTGTTCCTCTGAACAATTTTTGGAATGACCCATTTTACTTAGCAATTCAGAAGGAAACATATTTTATAACAATGTGTGAAACATTTGCTTCCCTTCTTCCTTAATAAAGGACAATTAATGACACCTCTTTTTTCACAGAATGAATGAATTAATTCTCCAATTATACTCCACACTGCTATTATTTTGAACACACCCCTTTCAATGAATGAGTCAATTACTCAAAACAAGCAGCATGCATGTTATGACAGCCGGGTCTGTTGATTTTCTATTGCACTACTACATCTACAAGTAAGTTATTTGCCATGCAGAAATATCACTACTTCTAATAACAGTGGTTCATCAGTTTACTGATGTTGTACTGCAATTTTTTAACACAAATGTACAAATAAATCACCGAATTATTAACCACTGATTAGTGATGTAGCAGTCTGAAAGTGTTGAAAGGAGTGATGTGTATATTTGCATATTTTAGGGACTGAATTAAAATGCAATTTTTTGGCCTTTTGAAAATGTGACAAACAGCAGGTAGAGAGTGTGAGGACCATGGCTGGATAACACACACATTAATGAAATTAATGTTCACTTCTTCAGTGACGTGCTGATGCACATATATTTTTTATATTAAAAGTCATGTGGTGTCTGGTTTAAAATGTGTGAGGTAAATCTCTGAGGCAAAATATGAGCTAAAATGGAGCCATATATGTTCTCCTAGAGTAGGCCACTTTAACATTGTTGACCTTACTCCACCAGAGAAGAACTACGTAAAGAAGAAGTAGAAGATATTCTTGCACATTACATGAGCCCAGTGCCAAGCTGCAGGCCATGATAGGACAGACACATTAAAATGCATTATTAATGAAGCTGTGATTATACAGGTGTGATGACCAGTCCTCTAGAGAGCCTTAGATATTAACAGTCACACATCTGCTCACAAAGTTTCCTCTCTAACTGACAGTTTCAATTTGAGTGGAAATATGAAACTTTTCCCCCATTCATTTGATGCTGTGAATGAAATCATTTTAAAAAGCACCTACAATCCAAGCCATATTTAAGCTTGTTATGCATTTAGGTGGTTAAAATCAAATTAAATAAAGAACAAGGCAGTTGGAAGGGGGAGGGGTATCAAAGTAATTAGAAATTGCAACAATAAACCATCACTTTAAAACATCACTGTCCAATATCTCTACTTTTCACTGTTTTCACTTTCAATATATTGAATATGGCCATACACCTATATCCATAGCAGTTCATATCTAAATGGAAAGCTAATAAATCATACCATATATTTAACTAGTATGTGTTCATCAAAATCAAGTGTCTCACCTTGTTCTGTGAGGCCAAAAAGAGAACCCAAAGCTTTCTATCTGATATTTTAAAGAAACAAACATTTAAATGGATGACGAAGATGCTATTGCAAATTTATTCATGATTCCTAAAGATATTATCTACAACCCCGATTCCAAAAAAAGTTGGGACAAAGTACAAATTGTAAATAAAAATGGAATGCAATGATGTGGAAGTTTCAAAATTTCATATTTTATTCAGAATAGAATATAGATGACATATCAAATGTTTAAACTGAGAAAATGTATCATTTAAAGAGAAAATTTAGGTGATTTTAAATTTCATGACAACAACACATCTCAAAAAAGTTGGGACAAGGCCATGTTTACCACTGTGAGACATCCCCTTTTCTCTTTACAACAGTCTGTAAACATCTGGGGACTGAGGAGACAAGTTGCTCAAGTTTAGGGATAGGAATGTTAACCCATTCTTGTCTAATGTAGGATTCTAGTTGCTCAACTGTCTTAGGTCTTTTTTGTCATACCTTACATTTTATGATGTGCCAAATGTTTTCTATGGGTGAAAGATCTGGACTGCAGCCTGGCCAGTTCAGTACCCGGACCCTTCTTCTACGCAGCCATGATGCTGTAATTGATGCAGTACAGTATGTGGTTTGGCATTGTCATGTTGGAAAACACAAGGTCTTCCCTAAAAGAGACGCCGTCTGGATGGGAGCATATGTTGCTCTAGAACCTGGATATACCTTTCAGCATTGATGGTGTCTTTCCAGATGTGTAAGCTACCCATGCCACACGTACTAATGCAACTCCATACCATCAGAGATGCAGGCTTCTGAACTGAGTGCTGATAACAACTTGGGTCGTCCTTCTCCTCTTTAGTCCGAATGACACGGTGTCCCTGATTTCCATAAAGAACTTCAAATTTTGATTCGTCTGACCACAGAACAGTTTTCCACTTTGCCACAGTCCATTTTAAATGAGCTTTGGCCCAGAGAAGATGTCTGCACTTCTGGATCATGTTTAGATATGGCTTCTTCTTTGAACTATAGAGTTTTAGCTGGCAACGGCGGATGGCATGGTGAATTGTGTTCACAGATAATGTTCTCTGGAAATATTCCTGAGCCCATTTTGTGAGTTCCAATACAGAAGCATGCCTGTATGTGATGCGGTGCTGTCTAAGGGCCCAAAGATCACGGGCACCCAGTATGGTTTTCCGGCCTTGACCCTTACGCACAGAGATTCTTCCAGATTCTCTGAATCTTTTGATGATATTATGCACTGTAGCTCATGATATGTTCAAACTCTTTGCAATTTTACGCTGTCGACCTCCTTTCTGATATTGCTCCACTATTTGTCGGCGCAGAATTAGGAGGATTGGTGATCCTCTTCCCATCTTACTTCTGAGAGCCACTGCCACTCCAAGATGCTCTTTTTATACCCAGTCATGTTAATGACCTATTGCCAATTGACCTAATGAGTTGCAATTTGGTCTTCCAGCCGTTCCTTTTTTATACCTTTAACTTTTCCAGCCTCTTATTGCCCCGTCCCAACTTTTTTGAGATGTGTTGCTGTCATGAAATTTCAAATGAGCCAATATTTGGCATGAAATTTCAAAATGTCTCACTTTCGACATATGATATGCTGTCTATGTTCTATTGTGAATACAATATCAGTTTTTGAGATTTGTAAATTATTGCATTCCGTTTTTATTTACAATTTGTACTTTGTCCCAACTTTTTTGGAATCGAGGTTGTACAACCCCAATTCCAAAAAAGTTGGGACGCTGTGTAAACTGTAAATAAAAACAGAATACGATAATTTGTAAATCATGGAAACCCGATATTTCATTGAAAATTGTACAAAGACAACTGTGGCAGCAGGGGCGTGGTCAAGCGCTGGTCTGTGACAGGAAGGTGGAGTCGGGGAAGGTAAGTGGCAGAATCGCTACACCTGAGGGTAATTAACCTGTGTTTTGTGTGTGTTTTCCCCAGTAAACCGCGCCCTACTTAAGGAGGGAGAGGGAGAGCGGAAGGGAGCTTTTTTTCCCCAGCAGAGACGACAGTGTGTGTGCGTGCGTGTCTCTGACTGTTGGTTAACATTGTTAGACTGAAAAGTATGGCAATAAAGCCTTCTGTTGATCTTGATCTCTGTCCTGCCGTCCTCTGTGCTCCACCCACACGCTATTCACGCTACAGTGGTGCCGAAACCCGGGAAGGTGGAGCATCAGTCCTGCAGCCCCATGGAATCCTCCCCATTTGCGGACTTGGTCCACGGCTCAGCAGAGCCAGCACCAGGCACTCGTCACGCTCCGGAAGGAGCAGGAGCGCCGCTTCGAAGCCCTGGTGCTGGCTCAGCAGGAAGATCGAGAGGCGTTCCGACGTCTACTCACCTCGGCGGGGTCCACCAGCGCCCCGGCCGCGGGCCCGTCTCCCCTCACCTTAACCAAGATGGGCCCGCAGGATGACCCCGAGGCTTTCATCACGTTGTTCGAGCAGGTCGCCGAAGCCTCGGGGTGGCCGATGGAGCAGCGCGCGGCGCGCCTCCTCCCCCTCCTGACAGGAGAGGCGCAGCTGGCCGTACTACAGCTCCCTGCCAATCGCCGGCTGGCCTACGCCGACCTTCGCCGGGCTGTCCTCCAGCACGTGGGGTGCACGCCGGAGCAGCAGCATCAGCGCTTCCACGCGCTGCGGATGGAGGAAGTCGGCAGCCCGTTCGCGTTCGGCCAGCAGCTCCAGGACGCCTGCTGGTGGTGGCTGAGGGCCGAAGATCGCGACACCGAGGGAATCATCGACCAGGTGGCGCTGGAACAGTTCATCGCCCGCTTACCAGCCGGAACCGCGGAGTGGGTCCAGTGCCACTGCCCGGCGTCGCTGGATCAGGCCGTAGGACTGGCGGAGGATCATCTGGCGGCTGTTCCGGCGGCAGGACAACCAACGACATCGTCTTCTCTCTCCTCTTCTCTCTCTCTTTCTCCCCCCCTCCTCCCGTGTCCCGTCCTCGCCCCATTCCCCCACCACGGAGGCGGTGGCCGGCTCCACCCCAGCCAGCCCGCTGCACCCGTGGTGCCCTCCCGTTTCTCCCTTCTGTGTCTGTCTCTCCCCCCCCTCAGGTGAGTGAGCCTCAGAACACAGCTGCAGAGGGAAGGCCCGGGCCGGTTTGCTGGCGCTGCGGGGAACCGGGCCACCTGCAGCAACAGTGTGCAGCAATGGAGGTGGGGGCGGTGGTGCGGATCCCCGACGCGCCAGAGGCTGCCCTCGATCGGGCCGGAGCGTATCGCATACCGGTAAGTGTACAAGGGGCTACATATCAGGCGTTGGTTGATTCAGGCTGCAATCAGACCTCGATCCGCCAAAGCCTGGTGCAAGACGAGGCATTGGGGGAAGCACAAGGGGTGAAGGTGTTGTGTGTGCACGGGGATATTTACAGCTACCTGTTGTTGTCGGTCCACATACATTTCAGAAGGGAAAAATCAATAGTGAAGGCGGCGGTTAATCCTCGCCTTACCCACTCTTTGATCTTGGGGACTGATTGGCTGGGATTTCGGGGTTTGATGGCCCGCCTAGTAAAGAGTGGGTCCTGCCGGTTGATAGGGGAGGGTCCCGGTGTCGCTTTGGCTGGAGCTGCAGTCACAGAGCCATCTACGTCATCTCTGCGACAGAGTGAGGAGCCCCCGGCCCCTCCTCGTTCTATTGGGGAATCTCCCACGGATTTCCCACTGGAACAATCGCGAGATGAGACTCTGCGACACGTGTTTGACCAAGTGAGAGTAATCGATGGTCAAACGCTCCAGCCGAACGCCACCCCGTCCTTCCCCTATTTTTCCATTTTGAAGGATAGGTTATACCGAGTGTCGCAGGACACTCAGACGAAAGAGCGAGTCACCCAGTTGTTAATTCCAAAGAGCCGCCGGGAATTGGTATTCTAGGTGGCTCACTTTAATCCCATGGCTGGACACCTCGGGCAGGATAAGACACTCGCCCGGATAATGGCCCGATTCTATTGGCCGGGGATTCGCGGCGACGTCCGTAAGTGGTGTACGGCGTGCCGCGAATGCCAGTTAGTAAATCCAGTGGCCATTCCAAAAGCGCCCTTGTGCCCCCTACCATTAATTGAGACCCCGTTCGAAAGAATTGGGATGGATCTCGTCGGGCCATTAGATCGGTCAACACGAGGGTACCGCTTTATATTGGTTCTGGTGGACTATGCAACGCGATACCCGGAAGCGGTGCCTCTTCGCAATATCTCAGCACGCAGTATTGCAGACGCCCTCGTCCACATCATCTCCTGGGTTGGAATCCCGAAAGAGATTCTGACTGACCAGGGCACCTCGTTTATGTCACGAACACTGAGCGAACTGTATGGGCTACTGGGTATTAAGCCGATCCGCACCAGCGTTTATCACCCACAGACGGACGGTTTAGTTGAACGGTTCAATCGCACCCTCAAGAATATTATCAAAAAATTCGTAAGTGAGGATGCACATAACTGGGATAAGTGGCTCGAACCCTTGCTGTTTGCAGTGCGAGAGGTCCCCCAAGCCTCCACGGGGTTCTCCCCATTTTAATTATTATATGGGCGTAAGCCGCGCGGCATCTTAGATGTACTGCAGGAAAATTGGGAGGAGGGACCTTCACAGAGCAAAAACGAGATTCAGTACGTTATGGATCTGCGCGCAAAACTCCACACGCTCACCCACCTAACTCAGGAGAATTTGCGGCAGGCCCAGGAATGGCAAACCCGCCTGTACAACAAGGGCACGCGCCTTAGAGAGTTCACTCCGGGAGATAAGGTACTCGTCCTGTTGCCCATGTCGAGCTCCAAATTAATCGGCAAGTGGCAAGGACCCTTTGAGGTCACACGGCGAGTCGGGGACGTCGACTATGAGGTTAGGCGAACGGACAGGGAGGGGGCGCTACAGATCTACCACCTCAATCTGCTAAAACTCTGGAACGAGGAGGTCCCCGTGGCGTTTGTGTCGGTAGTTCCAGAGAAGGCGGAGCTGGGGCCGGAGGTCCAAAAAGGGACATTGGCATCTCGTACCTCTCTGGTCCCCTGTGGAGACCACCTCTCCCCGACCCAACTCACGGAGGTCGCCCAGTTGCAGGCCGAGTTTTCGGATGTGTTCTCGCCCCTGCCCGGTCGCACTAACCTCATAGAACACCACATAGAGACGCCCCCGGGGTTGGTAGTGCATAGCCGTCCTTATAGATTACCCGAACACAAAAAAAAGGTGGTTCGGGAAGAACTTCAGGCCATGGTCGAAATGGGCATCATCGAGGAGTCCCACAGTGACTGGAGCAGCCCGGTGGTCTTGGTTCCTAAGGCCGACGGCTCGGTCCGGTTCTGTGTGGACTATAGAAAAGTCAACGCGGTGTCTAAATTCGACGCGTACCCAATGCCTCGTATTGATGAGCTGCTCGATCGACTAGGCACGGCTCGCTTTTACTCGACACTGGATTTGACGAAGGGATATTGGCAGATCCCCTTGACTCCATTATCCCGGGAAAAAACGGCCTTTTCCACACCGTTCGGCTTACACCAGTTCGTCACACTTCCGTTTGGGCTGTTTGGGGAGCCCGCTACATTTCAGCGGCTGATGGACTGGGTCCTCCGGCCCCACGCCACCTACGCGGCCGCTTACCTAGACGACATCATTATTTATAGTAATGACTGGCAGCGGCACCTGCAACACCTGAGGGCCGTCCTTAGGTCGCTGAGGCGGGCGGGGCTCACTGCCAACCCGAAGAAGTGTGCGATTGGGTGGGTGGAAGTACAGTATCTGGGCTTCCACTTGGGTAACGGGCAGGTGCGTCCCCAAATTAATAAGACAGCAGCGATTGCGGCCTGCCCAAGGCCCAAGACCAAAAAGGGGGTGAGACAGTTCCTGGGGCTGGCTGGCTATTATCGTAGGTTTATACCTAATTATTCGGACGTCACCAGCCCGCTGACTGACCTCACTAAAAAGGGGGCGCCAGATCCGGTCCAGTGGATGGAGCAGTGCCAGCGGGCTTTCTCTGAGGTAAAGGCTGCACTGTGTGGGGGGCCACTTTTGCACTCCCCTGACTTCTCTCTCCCTTTTTTGTTGCAGACGGATGCGTCGGACAGAGGGCTGGGAGCCGTTTTGTCCCAGGGGGTGGAGGGAGAGGATCGCCCCGTCCTATACATCAGCCGAAAGCTGTCAGTGCGTGAGGGGCGCTACAGCACAATCGAGAAAGAGTGCCTGGCGATCAAGTGGGCGGTCCTCGCCCTCCGTTACTACCTGCTGGGGCGCTCTTTCACCCTCTGTTCGGACCACGCGCCCCTCCAGTGGCTCCACCGCATGAAGGATGCCAACGCGCGGATCACCCGTTGGTATCTGGCACTCCAACCCTTCAACTTCAAGGTGGTCCACAGGCCAGGGGCGCAGATGGTCATGGCAGACTTCCTCTCCCGTCAAGGGGGGGGGGGGGGGGGGAGTCGGCTGCAGGCTGGACGGGCGCCCGGCCTGAGTCGGGCGGTGAGGGTATGTGGCAGCGGGGGCGTGGTCAAGCGCCGGTCTGTGACAGGAGGGCGGAGTTGGGGAAGGTAAGTGGCAGAATCGCTACACCTGAGGGTAATTAACCTGTGTTTTGTGTGTGTTTTCCCCAGTAAACCGCGCCCTACTTAAGGAGGGAGAGGGAGAGCGGAAGGGAGCTTTTTTTCCCCAGCGGAGACGACAGTGTGTGTGCGTGCGTGTCTCTGACTGTTGGTTAACATTGTTAGACTGAAAAGTACGGCAATAAAGCCTTCTGTTGATCTTGATCTCTGTCCTGCCGTCCTCTGTGCTCCACCCACACGCTATTCACGCTACAACAACATATCAAATGTTGAAACTGAGAAATTTTATTGTTTTTTGAAAAATTTATGCTCATTTTGAATTTGATGTCAGCAACACATTTAAAAAAGTTGGGACAGAGGCATGTTTACCACTGTGTTGCATCATCTCTACTTTTAACAACACTCTGTAAACGTTTGGGAACTGAGGAGACCAATTGCTGTAGTTTTGAAAGAGAAATGTTGTCCCATTCTTGGCTGATATACAATTTCATTTGCTCAACTGTTCAGGTCTCTTTTGTCATATTTTGTGCTTCATAATGTGCCAAATGTTTTAAATAGGAGACAGGTCTGGACTGCAGGCAGGCCAGTTTAGCACCCGGACTCTTTTACTACAGAGTCATGCAGTTTTAATATGTGCAGAAAGTAGTTTGGCATTGTCTTGGTGAAAGAAGGAAGGCCTTCCCTGAAAAATATTTTGTCTGGATGGCAGCATATTGCTCTGAAACGTGTATATATCATTCAGCATTAATGATGCCTTGCCAGATGTACAAGCTACCCATGTCATGTGCACTAATGCACCCTCATACCATCACAGATGCTGGCTTTTAAACTGTGCACTGATAACAAACCGGATGGTTCCTCTCCTCTTTAGCCTGGAGGTCGTGGTGTCCATGATTTCTAAAAAGAAATTCTAGTTCTGATTCGTCAGACCTCGGGACAATTTTCCACTTTGCTTCAGTCCATCATAAACGAGCTCAGGCCCTGAGAAGGTGGCAGTGTTTCTGGATATTGTTTATATCTGGTTTTAACTTGCATTTGTGGATGCAGTAATGAACTGTTTTCACAGACAATGGTTTTCTGAAGTGTTCCTGAGCCCATACAGTGATTTCCACGACAGACATGTGTCTGCTTTTAATGCAGTATCATCCGAGGGCCTGAAGATCACAGGCATCCAATGTCAGTTTGCAGCCTTGTCTCTTGCATACAGAGATTTCCCCAGATTCTCTGAATCTTTTAATGATATTATGTACCACAGATGATGTGATCCCCAAATTCTTTGCAATTTTATATTGTGGAACGTTATTCTTAAATTGTTGCACTGTTTGCCCACACAGTATTTCACAGAGCAGTGAACCCCTCCCCAGCTTTACTTCTGAGAGACTCCGCCTCTCTGGGATGCTCTTTTTATACCCAATCATGTGACCGACCTGTTGCCAATTAACCAAATTAGTTTTTTTTTTTAACATTACACAAATTTTCCAGTCTTTTGATGCCCTGTCCCAACTTTTTTGAAATGTGTCGCTGACATCAAATTCAAAATGGGCATAAATTTTTCAAAAAAAACAGTAACATTTCTCAGTTTCAACATTTGATATGTTGTCTTTGTACTATTTTCAATGAACTATAGGGTTTTCATGATTTGCAAATTATCGCATTTTGTGTTTATTTACAGTTTAGACAGCATCCCAACTTTTTTGGAACTGGGGTTGTATTATTCTATCCACTTTCACTGGATATGAGCAATCGCATGCTCTGATTGGCTACTCTACTACTAGGCTATCAGCTCATATCCCATGAGTAGAGAAAATGGCAAAATGGCAGCGTTTTGCTGAACCAACCGAGGACAAAATAAAAACTCTACTTGAATACAAAACCCATAAAAATACAAAAAAGCAACAAAATATGGAATAAAAGTATTTGATGGTAAGAACGTATCTTTTTTATTTTTCAAGAATTATTAGTACAGCATTTTTCACAAATTGCTACTGTAATTTCACTGGTTTGTTTATATTCTAAGCAGAAATTATTTTGTCGGACGTTTTGTCTAAAGTTTTTATTTATTGAATTTGCAAAAAATAAAAATAAAACTGCTCTGTTTCTCAAAATCCAGTGAATGTGGATAGAATAAAACAACTATTCCACTCAATCTTGTTGTACATGAGCTTATAGCTAACTCGGCGCAACACGCCTCATTGGCTATCAGCTCATATACGACTCGATTTTGTGGAATAACTGTTAAATACTGTCTAACATTTTCACTGGCTAGTTGTTTGGTAATTTCAGTGTATTCTTAAACTCTTTTCCCAACACAAAATGTGTTCAGCAATGAATGGTTTTGCATATTCTCCCTTTACAGGTCTTTTTTTTTTTGTCAGATTATGCATCTTGGGTTTTCAGAGATATTAATGCATCATGCAATTTCAGTGTCTGTTTATGGTTCATGGCCCAACCATGTCTGGAGCAAATGATACTGAAAGATTGGTGCATAAGAGGAACCGCAAATAGCTACTGTTTAGGGAAAAAAAACAGTTATAAGTGGCTGTCATGCATAACACAATTTTTATTTATTTATTTATTTATTTATTTATCGATCGAGGCAGCATGGTGGTGTAGTGGTTAGCGCTGTCACCTCACAGCAAGAAGGTCCGGGTTCGAGCCCCATGGCCGGCAAGGGCCTTTCTGTGCGGAGTTTGCATGTTCTCTACGTGTCCGCGTGGGTTTCCTCCGGATGCTCCGGTTTCCCCCACAGTCCAAAGACATGCAGGTTAGGTTAACTGGTGACTCTAAATTGACCGTAGGTGTGAATGTGAGTGTGAATGGTTGTCTGTGTCTATGTGTCAGCCCTGTGATGACCTGGCGACTTGTCCAGGGTGTACCCCGCCTTTCACCCGTAGTCAGCTGGGATAGGCTCCAGCTTGCCTGCGACCCTGTAGAACAGGATAAAGCGGCTACAGATAATGAGATGAGATTTATCGATTGATCAATCAATCGATTGATAAATATGATAACACTTTCCTTGAAATCTGCATATGCCATCATGAGTTTCCCAGTGATACAACACTGTTATGCTACCATTCCTGGCAACTGCTATGATCAGTCATGTTGTGTCATAACAAGTTATGTCACATGTGAATTTTTGCTAATAGCTAGCATATGGCTTAAGAAAGACACACATGATAACGTTATGGCATTCTGCCAATTATTGCACTCATAGACTTTGAAATTACTACATTTTAAGGATTGTGTTAAGCCACAATACTGCTCCTTAAACAGCTGTAGCAATACCTAAACAGTTGTAGCAGCACCATGCCCACTTACCACCAGTGTCCCTCAAGGTTCAGTCCTTGGTCCGCTTCTCTTCTCCCTCTACACCCAGTCTCTTGGCCCAATTACGCATGGTCTTTCCTACCACTGCTATGCTGATGACACCCAACTGTTTCTCTCTTTTCTTCCTTCTGACACACAGATCTCTGCTCACATCTCTGCTTGCCTGCATGACATTCAGAGCTGGATGGACAGCCATCACCTGAAGCTCAACCCAGGCAAACCAGAGGTAATCTACATTCCTGCTCGATCCTCTCCACCCCTGGACATTGTCATCTCCCTGGGGGACATCTCTAGGTCTCCTTCACCCAGTGCCAAGAATCTAGAGGTCATATTCAATGACAAACACTCCTCCTCAGCAAACATTGCTGTAGTGATGCAGACATGTAGATTCCTCCTCTACAACATCTGAAGGATCTGCCCTTTTCTTTCCACCTACTCTACTCAGCTCCTGGTCCAAGCGCTGATCCTCTCCTGCTTGGACTACTGCAACTCCCTCCTTGCTGGCCTTCCAGCTTCTGCCATCAGACCCCTGCAGCTCATCCAGAATGCTGCAGCTCGCCTGGTCTACAACTTCCCTTGTTCTTCTCATGTCACCCCTCTGCTTGCCGACCTGCACTGGCTACCTATTGCAGGTCCCATCAAATTTAAGACATTAGTACTAGCTTACCAGGCTCCCAAGGGGTTAGGGCCAGCATACCTACAGAGGCTGATCCACCCCTACACACCAGCCAGATCCCTACGCTCTGCTACTACTAGTCGCCTGGCCCCTCCTCCTCTCCTCTGTCTGTCCTGGTTCCTTGTTGGTGGAATGACCTTCCCATTGAGGACAAAACTGCTGACTCCCTGACCACCTTCAAGCCCAGACTGAAAACTCATCTCTTCAGGCTGCACCTCTCCCCTTCTTCCCTGCCCACTGTGTAACTATGTTTCAGTCTTGACCAACCCAGGCTGTGTATGGTCTAGCCTGGGGTTAGCTGTTTTAAGTTCTTTATTTAGTTATACTTTATACTGTTGGTTTGTTTCCTTGGCTGTTTGAGTATTGGTACTTCAACAGTGTATTACACTAGGTATTGCTGTCACTTGTTCAGCTGGCACTAGAACTTTCTTGTCTAGAATTTCAGCAGTTCATGTACCTGACTTTTGCACTTGTTGTATGTCACTCTGGAGAAGAGTGTCTGCTAAATGTCATGTAATGTAATGTAATATCTGCATTTGCAGTGCTTACTGTTCAAATGAAACTAGGCTTCACATAATTTAAGCAGTTATTTGTTTTTCTTTCGGGGGTGTTGTTTTGATACGGGTTATGACATGACTGTCATGACAGGTTTAAGCAACATTTTATCAAAATTGTTCTAAAATGCATGGTAATTATAGAGCAATTAGCAGGTGGTATAATCTGTCGTGGCAAACATTATGGCATGTATCATGACCAATATCAACAATGAAAAAAAACATAAAACTTTTAAATTAAAGGGCATTTGGGAGTTATGATAGGATATATGGCCATGCATGACATATTTATGGCATGGCTATCACTTGAGAGTTGGAATCTATTTTAAAAAAAACCCTCTGCATATCCTTGTTTGCTATGTGTAATCCATATCAGTCCATTTTAAATATATAAATTGAACACTAATGGCCCCATAAAGATCATTCCTAATTTCAAAATTATAACATGCTTTATATTATTGTTTTTTATTTATTTTGTGTCATGCTCTCTATAAAGAAGAGCGTTTGTTCTTTAAAAAATTTATTTATTTATTTATTTATTTATTTATTTACAGTGGACAAATTTTCTATGGAAAAATCACGTTCATGAATTTTATATTATTGTGAACAACTGCATGCTCATTTCAGTAGGTTTAAGACAATAATAATTGGATTATATTTGATTTTTTTTTATCTTTTTTTTTCGTACAAAAGTTCTTTCACCAAAATTAACATTATGTTTCTTCACATGGTCTGGTACATGAACAAAGTGTGGTATATTATGTTCCTTAAAAAAAGTTTGGTACAATATGTAAAGTCAACACTCTCAAAAATGTTCCACTTTCTGTCTGTTTAGAGCTCTATGTGCTCCAGATAAAAGAAAATGTTATCAAAGAACCCAGATGATCTTAGCCCAAAAGAGATGGAACCTTGATGAGGTCAGGAATAGAAACAGAACAAAGGAAATAACACATCTAATATGTTAGGTGCAGAGGCACATTTCTGTCTTCTGCTCTTGTGGGTCAAGCATGGTGGGAAAGATCTGGAAAAGAGATCTCCTTCTGCAAAAGGTCCAATCATGGGTCAGCACACTCCTGAGCCATTCTCACATAAGTCAAGCCTTGATGTCAGATAAAACACCACTGCTTTTCCTTGCCTGAGCCCCAGGGCACCTGCTCCTTTGCTCCTCACTCTCAATCTCTCCAATTGATGTGGTTGCTCATTTTTTTCTTGTAAATATTGAACCACTGTTTTTTTACATGCAGCATTCAATGTCAGAAAAGGGTTAGAAAGGTCAGAAATGTGTCTATAAACTTTCAGATTGTTATTCAGTTATTTATCTGAAAACATATTACTCCGTAACTTCAGTGAAAACAACAGGAAAGTACAATCACCACCCATTTTATTAGGAACACCTGTACACCTACACATTGATGCAATTATACAATCAGCCAATCATTTGGCAGCAATGCATTGAAAACCATGCAGGTACGGGTCAAGAGCTTCATTTAATGTTCACATACAACACCAGAATGAAGAAAATGTGTGATCCCTGTGACTTTAACCATGACATAGTTGTGGATGCCAGATGGGCTGGTTTCATCAGCACGTGTCGGCATGCTGAAACACCTCATTGATTAGAGTAACCAACAGCTTGTTGGTCTGAGCTGCTAGGAAGTCAAGAGTAACTCAAATAAGTACTCTTTACAATCGTGGTAAGCAGAAAAGCATCACAGAACACACAACACATCAAACCTTGAGGTGGATGGGCTACAATAGCAGAAGACTACATTAGGGTTAGGGTTAACCCTAAGAAAAGGAAATGAGGCCAAACTAATTAGGAAAAGAAACAAAAACAACTGCATACAATCAGAATGATTACAAATGACAATGCAAAGAGGTGGAGATAGAACCATTAAAGGTCATAGGCAACGGTTTTCAATTTATGCACATTTAAACTTTATATGTTAAAAAACCCTCTGTAATTTTCTTCTGGTCCCAAGAAGTACTGTTAATAAGTAATAATTAAAATAAGTTAGCGCGGATCGCAGCGAATTTCAGTTCGGCTATTTTCATGACCGCTCTGCGCGTGACATCATTCAAGACAAACAAACCGCTTGAGTTGAGTCCACTTCCATTTACTTTCATTGCCGTTTGGCTTGAGTGCAGACGTGTGTTCGGGAATTTCCAAAGAAAAACCATGCCTTATTGTTGTGCAGTGAACTGTAACAACAGGACTGGTTCAGGAAGAAGTTTTTACATGTAGTGAAAATTCATTATGTCTGATAATTATAACTATTCTTTTAAGTTCGTTTCTTAAGACACGTATTTTTAAGTATGTTACCTCGCTTGTTGACAGTTTCGGCGAACACTTCCGCCTTCTTCAAAACAGTCACCAGATGTCGAGTGGTGACGTGCCTTATCAGCTGATGTTACTCTATGGAGGCGTGAACATCCCGCCCAATTTGACAGGTAGTCCACGCCTCCTGCTGTCAGGTCGCTGCCCCAGGACTGCGCTCCAGGTGTGTGACAGCGCGTACGCTCCCTCATCCCGGTTCATGGTCCTCTGCGCCCGCTTACGTATCTCCACTGCCTCTAAAATCCAATGCTGATATCTATTCTCTTCAGCGCGAATGACTCTGGCCTCTTCCCAATTCATAATATGATTTTTTCGTTTGCAGTGGTCTGAAATGGCTGATTTTAAGTTTTCTTGGTGTGCTTTTTCTTTTTCGGATCTTGTGAGTCTTTTTGTTGTTTCTTTTTCACATTCTAATTGGTGTTCTTTCCTGCGAGTGTGGAAGCATCTGCCCGTTTCACCAATATAGACTTTATTGCATGAACGGCAAGGGATTTCATATATGATATTGCATTTATTGTCCAGTTGTATTTTATCTTTGGGGTGAACTAGCAGCTGTCGGAGGTTCTTGTATGGTTTGACCGGGGTGTTGATGTGGTATTTCCTCATGGATCGTTGGATGCGTTCTGTAACTCCTTTTATGTATGGTAATGTGACAAAGCCCCGGTTTGTTTTTTCTGTGTTTTTTCTTGTTTGTTTGTTTCTTTCCTTTTTTTGTGTCTGTGATTTTCCTTTTCGAATTGCCCACGGTGGATATTGGCAGTTTTTTAATGCCTGTTGGATGTGTTGTTCCTCCTCCTGTCTGTCTTTCTCCTCCGTGATGTTCTGTGTTCGGTCGTATAGTGTTCTGATTACTGACATTTTGTGTGCGATGGGATGTTCAGATGTCCAGAGAAGATATTGGTCGGTATGTGTAGGTTTTCTGTATGTTGTAATTCTGATGTTCCCTTCTTCTGTGTGGTGTATTTTTAGGTCCAGAAATGCTATTGTCTTATCCGTTTCCTCTTCGTGTGTGAATTTGATGTTGCCTGTCTTGTCTATGGAGTTTAGATGATCCGTGAGTTGTTGTGTGTGGCCTGTTTTGGTTATTTCAAGAATGTCATCAACATATCTTTTCCAGAAGATAGGTTTGCAGTCATCCGGTGCTGTTTCTATGGCTCGGGTTTCCAGATCCTCCATAAAAAAGTTGCATAGAGTGGCAGATAGCGGGTCCCCCATTGCAAATCCCTCTTTTTGTCTATAGATTGTACCTCTGTATTGGAAATATGTGGATGTGGAAATGAAATGTAATAGTTTTGTTATGTCCTGTGCTGTAAGTTTTGTACGTTTTTTCAGGGTTCTGTCTGCTTTTAACCGGTTTTCTACTATGTTAAGAGTGTTTGTGACCGGTGTTTTTGTAAAGAGGGATATGACGTCATGTGATACAAAGATTTCATCCTTTTTTATCTTGATTTCCTTTAGTTCTTTCGCCAGTTGTTTTGAGTTTTTGCAGTGGTATTCCGTAAGTCCGAGGAGTGGTTTAATTATGTCTGCCAGCGTCTTGGAAAGGTTGCAAGTAACTGATCCTATACTGTCTACTATGGGTCTTAGTGGTGCTCCGGGTTTATGAATTTTCGGTGTGCCGTATATCCGGGGGGTGATGTCTGCTGTGGGGATGAGGTGGTTGTATGTTTGTTTATCAATTTTGTTGTCATTCCAGCAAGCCTCTACATAAAAAATCCGATACCAACAAAAAACGCGGAAAGGACCATCGAAAGAGCGCGAATGACTCTGGTAAGAGAAAGAATTAGATGCACGACAAACAAAATCAACAATTTAAATACAGAAATAACACAAAGAACACAAGATTTCAAACTCCGGTTCAAACTCAGCAGTGACATGGAAAAAAGTATGGAAGAACATCTAAATGCAATACAAGAACAAGAATTCTCAAAAACAAAAACATGCCATATTAAAAAACTAAATAGGCTTATCAAAAAGAAACAAAATAAATGCAAGGACAAACAAATGAAAAATGGATATGCAACCTGTCTAAACACACACTAACAACAGCAGAACGCACTATACTCTCACAGGGACTAAACTATGCCATCACACCAAATAAAATCCCGAATGAAGAATTCATACTGGCTACGGAACTAGCATGCAACATGTTACAGGACCAAGGACAGAAAGCCGCATTAAGGAACGAAATAGCAGGCATCCTCACCTCAGCTAAACTGCCACCCAGAAACACAACAAAACAGGAAATGGAAGCCATCAGAACACTCGCAAAGAACAAGAAAATAACAATACTACCGGCTGATAAAGGGAGGACCACGGTTATCATGGACACTAATCAATATGAAAAACAAATGAATGAAATGCTCACGGACCCAAACACATATGAAATACTCAAAAAAGACCCGACGGAGGAAAAGAAAAAAAGACTAAAACTATTACTCAAACCGTTAATGGATGACAACAAAATTGATAAACAAACATACAACCACCTCATCCCCACAGCAGACATCACCCCCCGGATATACGGCACACCGAAAATTCATAAACCCGGAGCACCACTAAGACCCATAGTAGACAGTATAGGATCAGTTACTTGCAACCTTTCCAAGACGCTGGCAGACATAATTAAACCACTCCTCGGACTTACGGAATACCACTGCAAAAACTCAAAACAACTGGCGAAAGAACTAAAGGAAATCAAGATAAAAAAGGATGAAATCTTTGTATCACATGACGTCATATCCCTCTTTACAAAAACACCGGTCACAAACACTCTTAACATAGTAGAAAACCGGTTAAAAGCAGACAGAACCCTGAAAAAACGTACAAAACTTACAGCACAGGACATAACAAAACTATTACATTTCATTTCCACATCCACATATTTCCAATACAGAGGTACAATCTATAGACAAAAAGAGGGATTTGCAATGGGGGACCCGCTATCTGCCACTCTATGCAACTTTTTTATGGAGGATCTGGAAACCCGAGCCATAGAAACAGCACCGGATGACTGCAAACCTATCTTCTGGAAAAGATATGTTGATGACATTCTTGAAATAACCAAAACAGGCCACACACAACAACTCACGGATCATCTAAACTCCATAGACAAGACAGGCAACATCAAATTCACACACGAAGAGGAAACGGATAAGACAATAGCATTTCTGGACCTAAAAATACACCACACAGAAGAAGGGAACATCAGAATTACAACATACAGAAAACCTACACATACCGACCAATATCTTCTCTGGACATCTGAACATCCCATCGCACACAAAATGTCAGTAATCAGAACACTATACGACCGAACACAGAACATCACGGAGGAGAAAGACAGACAGGAGGAGGAACAACACATCCAACAGGCATTAAAAAACTGCCAATATCCACCGTGGGCAATTCGAAAAGGAAAATCACAGACACAAAAAAAGGAAAGAAACAAACAAACAAGAAAAAACACAGAAAAAACAAACCGGGGCTTTGTCACATTACCATACATAAAAGGAGTTACAGAACGCATCCAACGATCCATGAGGAAATACCACATCAACACCCCGGTCAAACCATACAAGAACCTCCGACAGCTGCTAGTTCACCCCAAAGATAAAATACAACTGGACAATAAATGCAATATCATATATGAAATCCCTTGCCGTTCATGCAATAAAGTCTATATTGGTGAAACGGGCAGATGCTTCCACACTCGCAGGAAAGAACACCAATTAGAATGTGAAAAAGAAACAACAAAAAGACTCACAAGATCAGAAAAAGAAAAAGCACACCAAGAAAACTTAAAATCAGCCATTTCAGACCACTGCAAACGAAAAAATCATATTATGAATTGGGAAGAGGCCAGAGTCATTCGCGCTGAAGAGAATAGATATCAGCATTGGATTTTAGAGGCAGTGGAGATACGTAAGCGGGCGCAGAGGACCATGAACCGGGATGAGGGAGCGTACGCGCTGTCACACACCTGGAGCGCAGTCCTGGGGCAGCGACCTGACAGCAGGAGGCGTGGACTACCTGTCAAATTGGGCGGGACGTTCACGCCTCCATAGAGTAACATCAGCTGATAAGGCATGTCACCACTCGACATCTGGTGACTGTTTTGAAGAAGGCGGAAGTGTTCGCCGAAACTGTCAACAAGCGAGGTAACATACTTAAAAATACGTGTCTTAAGAAACGAACTTAAAAGAATAAGAAGTTTTTACCTTTTTCTGAAAGAGGAGAAGGGGCAGAGAGAGTGGGTTGGCTTTGTCCAGAAGAGGAGAAGAGGTGGAGTGAGTGGGTTGTTTTTTTCCAAAAGAGGAGAAGAGGCAGAGCGAGTGGGTTTGCTTTTTCCAAAAGAGGAGAAGAGGCAGAGTGAGCGGGTTGGCTTTTTCCGAAAGAGGAGAAGAGGCGGAGCGAGCGGGTTGGCTTTTTCCGAAAGAGGAGAAGAGGCGGAGCGAGCGGGTTGGCTTTTTCTGGAAGAGGAGACCAGTGGCGGCTCTAGAGATTTTTCCTTAGGGTGGCAAAGGAGGGGCATAGGTTCCAGGAGGGGGGCATAGGTTGTCGATGCAGCAATTTATGCAAATCGTAGAAATCATTTTTACTTACGCTCAAGAAAGACTCACAATCAAGTCATCTTGTCAAATATGTATTGAGCTATTGTACCATCAAGGAAAATGGATTCAACCATCTAAACCATCTTTTCTGAAAGTATATTCCCAAGGAATGAATGGAACTATTCTGCCCTAGTGATGTATCAAAAAATAGACAGATAGCGAACAGTTTAGATTGTGGATTTTTACTGAAGACTTCAAACTTATACAGATGTGTTCATCCTCGATTTCCGTAAAACTAAAAGAAACAAATTAAGTATATCACTAAACTGAATAGCACACAGGCGAAAACGCGAGCTAGGCTGACCTGCTAGTAATGCTAACACACAAGTTGTTTACTTTCTAAAGCCTATCACTTTACAAAACTATTAGCTTTCATTTCGTTGCCTAGCATACACAGAAAGTAAAACATAACTTACAGTAAATTGCTCCAGCACGTTGCCTCATCAGAAGTTGAGCATTCAGAAGAATCATAACAGAAGAACATCTCTCTCTGGGTGAAACCATTTCAAAATTCCGGGGGTGGGGTGGGGTGTGAAATAACGTAAATAACGGTAGGTATAGATGAGATGAGGGCTTAGTATCTCTGTAGATAGATAATTGAATTTCAAAAATGTGTTTTAATAAATAATTCTTTTTAAAACGGGGGGCAACTGTGGTGGCAAGACATATTTTTACAGTGGCAACTGCCACCTTTTGCCACCCCTTAAAACCGCGTCTGGAGGAGACGAGGCGGAGCGAGCGGGTTGGCTTTTTCCGAAAGAGGAGAAGAGGCGGAGAGAGTGGACTGTTTGCATGAAGCCAGAGGGTTGGCTTTTTCCGGAAGAGGAGACGAGATGGAGAAATTGTGTGCATGAAACAAAATCAAGCAGTCAAAGAAGAAACGGAGCAGCAACGCTCAAGCAAAAAGGAGAAGATTGGAGGTAAACATTTTTACTTTTGCTTGCAATTGATAAGTCAAGAATCCTGAGGGATCCTGTACAATCATTATGAAAATGAGACAAAGGGATATTTCCTCACTTAGAGTAGGCTATAAATAGTATAATGCTGCGGATGGTAGGCTAATGTGGCCTACCAGAGCACTGTCCAGTAAACGTTACCAGGGGTGCAGATACGTTTTTTTGAACTGGGGGGGACAAAGCTGCCAGCAAACCAACCCCACCCCCACCCCCAACATGTGTTGTGCAAGGAATATACTCTGATGCCCTCAGTGTGTGTGTGTAAAGTGTAAACCAGTGCATCCTGACTTTCTAACTATGCCTGTGTGTTGCGTGAGCGGCAGTCAGTCAACAACTCTTCGCAAAGTTTCCTTATGAAACAATATGCTCGCTGAAATTATGGCAGGGAACGCCAGATTAAACATTAAAACTGCCTTCTGAGCACTGTATCTACAGGCTACCACCGAAAGAAGGAGGCTACCAGAAAGGCATCTCTACTCCATAGGATTTTACTTTCACTACGACATTACTTTGAACAGACTATCAAAAAATTGCAAGGTGATATGATAAAGTAATGGCCCTTTTCCACTACCCTTTTTCAGCTCACTTCAGCCCGACACGGCTCGCGTTTCGACTACCTCAGAGCAGCACGACTCAGCTCGCTTCAGCCCTGCTTAGCACCCAAAACTCGCACGGTTTTGGAGTGGGGCTGAAGCGAGCCAAACTGAGCCGAGTGGGGCTAGAGGCATGAGGAGACACTCCCCTGTGCACTGATTGGTGAGGAGGAGTGTCCTCACATGCTCACACACACCCCGCGAGCACGCTGGGATCTGTAAACACCGTAAACCCAGAAGAAGAAGAATTACGAGAATTTCTGAAGCCTTATGCGCCTCGCCTCATCTATACACTCTTTCCAGTATCTGTTGGTGTTGTCGGTGACAACAAGCCACAGCACCAAGACCAGCAACACTAACGACTCCATGTCCTCCATGTTTATTGTTTACTATCCGGGTCATGAGACTACCGCTTAAAAGGTCACTGATGTCACTGTTTGCGCCGCCTAACGACATCACGTGACGTCCACCCACTTTCGCTAACTCCACCCAATGTGTCCACCCACTTCCAGCCAGCATGGTTCAGCGCGGTTGTAGTCGAAATGCAACTCCAACAGCCCCACTCAGCTCGACTCAGCCCAACTCAGCACGGCACGGCTCAGCCCAACTCAGCTGCGTTTGTAGTGGAAAAGCGGCATAAGGCACGGTTTACTTACAGTCATTGTTTTTTGAAAAAACAATGCAATCATTTTCTGCCTTTTCGGTTTGGCACCCTTCATCATGCCATGTTGGGGTCCTGAACTAGGAGCTGTCCCCGATATGCCTGTCAAACTTGTTGTGGGTAACCATAGCAACCAAGCTCGAGCTCGCAACCTGTGCAGTCTGCGCAGCTCAACCAACCGAATATCAGTCTTTGTTTTGTTTTATGTGAGTTGTTGCAACTATGTATGTACTGCTGTGCACCTCAATAAACCGAATGGTAATTAGTCTTTTGATTTTTCCGTGAGGTTTGCCTTATGCAAAGAAAGACAGCATAGACGTTTTTTCCTCCCCATAAGTGGGGGGGGACCGAACGAGGTGAATTTAAATCTGGGTGGGACGAATCCCACCCATCCCACCCTCTATCTGCGCCCGTGATCGTTACCTATATCCACTAGGGAGGGCAGTTTAATTATTCTTCAAAAGGGCTCTTATTTAGTATTACGACAAAAGTAAGAATTTATCATAACTACCAGGATAAATCATTTGGACACAAGTCTTGTTGAGGCCCGGGGTCACCATGATCAGAGTCGGCCGAGTCGCTGTCTGATTCCGAGGCCGCACGGTCAAACCAGTGAGCCACATTCACCAATTGCTTCGCAATGGCCATAGGCTCATACATATATGGTTTCACCTCTCGATATTCAATTTGGAGAGTTCCTACTTCAAAATCGCTATCGCTTTCAGACATTTTACACAACCTCTCACGACCAAAGTCCGTACATGTGTGCTCGGTTTGCAGGTAAACACAGAACTGCTCCCAGTCTGTTTGGCTTAAATGACATCACGACGACGGTCCCCTGGCGGTGAAAGTGTGCATAAGTGAGATGTAAACAAACCTTCGGAAATTGGGCAAAACAGTATATTTTAACCATTTTATTCAATTTTAGGGTGCAAATTAGACACCAGGAAGATTGAATTCACTTTTTGGGTCGTTCTTCTAGACAATAAAGTTGATATTCTACATTTCACCTCTGACCATTGCCTATGACCTTTAAGTGAAAATAATGAATGTCACAATAAGAGCATGAGCTGAAGCACTGTGCTCCGAGTGGTATTTGTTATAAAGCATTATAATTGTAAAAAAGAAAAACATTTTGGAATAATATTAAATTACACCAAGAGCTACCAAGCAGAATAGCTACCTGTCTCAAACAGCTGCTTAAGCAAAGTAAGCTTGGTATCATTTACATGCACTTTCAGGCCCCCCTGATGTTTATTTGCTTTCCATTTTGTTTTGTAATACAAGTTAATTCATCTTCAATAACTGCTTTATGGCGGCACGGTGGTGTAGTGGTTAGCGCTGTCGCCTCACAGCAAGAAGGTCCTGGGTTCGAGCCCCGGGGCCAGCGAGGGCCTTTCTGTGTGGAGTTTGCATGTTCTCCCCGTGTCCGCGTGGGTTTCCTCCGGGTGCTCCGGTTTCCCCCACAGTCCAAAGACATGCAGGTTAGGTTGACTGGTGACTCTAAATTAACCGTAGGTGTGAATGTGAGTGTGAATGGTTGTCTGTGTCTATGTGTCAGCCCTGTGATGACCTGGCGACTTGTCCAGGGTGTACCCCGCCTTTCGCCCGTAGTCAGCTGGGATAGGCTCCAGCTTGCCTGCGACCCTGTAGAAGGATAAAGCGGCTAGAGATAATGAGATGAGATGACCATTTGAGTTTCATCCTTAAAATACATTGTGAACTTTTGAAATCCTGGGCTTATTTTGTACTCCTTCAAAATATTTTTTTCTCGATTCCCTTTGAGTCCTTTTGAAATGACTGACAAATGGAGAGGATTGCCTCCTTGCAGACAAGTTATCAAATTGTATTTATTTGTTTATCTTTATCTTTGATGATTCCAAATCCCAGGGCAATCATAGCAACAGTATAATCAGAGCGCTTATTTTGTGATCGCTGTAAGGATTTAACACTAGCCCAACAGTATCATCAAACAGTTACTAAGTTTATTGTTTATACTGGTTATTTCATGTTTACCTGCTATACCTCAAGTGCCCTTGACTGTTTATTTTATGTCCTTTTGCTCCAATTTATATGTGTGTGTGTGTGTGTGTGTGTGTGTGTGTGTGTGTGTATATATAATATATATATATATAATATATATATATATGTATGTATGTGTGTGTGTGTGTGTATGAGTGTTTAGTCTATGTCTATTTCTTATCTAGAGTGTTTATACTGTTTATATTGTTTATTTCAATTATTCTATTTTTTATTTATTGCATTGCCTGCTTGCACTGTGGGTCAGTGAGGACTGAAATTTCATCTGTGCTGTATGTTGAGCATGTATAGCATATTTGACAATAAAGTTGACTTGACTTACTAGCGATTTCTCTCAAATAAATTTAGCACCAAGACCTAAAATACCTGCTACTGGCTTCAAAGCAACCCAAAATAGTTTCTCCATTGTGGCCATGACACAATGCCCCCCCCCCCCCCCCCCAGCCTAAAGAGAATGTTTCTGAGTGATGAACTACACTGACTTTTTGCTGCTCATCTCTCAGTCACTTCACGCCTTTCAACTTCCGAGTGTCGAACTCCCATGGTGTCTTAGTCTTCATTCCCCTGCCCACCATTATAACTCAGAAGTGTGTGGTGGTTACAGATTAGCTAGCCATTAAGATATAAATCAAAGAGCCATGTGTGTGAGGTGAGAGGCTGAATAGTCAGTGTGTGTGCACACGCGCTGGAAGCAAGACTGTGAGAATTATGCAAGCTCAGGAGTATTGCACACCAGTGTGGTGGGAGAGTTAATGAGAAGAGGCAGAGTATATGCATGAAAAGGAGGTCAGTGTGTAAGTGAGGCAGTTTGGAAAACTTCACTACACACATACATTGCCCCTGGCACTCTCTCTGCCTCCCTTCCCCTGTCCCTCCCTAGAGATGTAATTAACAAAGAAATTAGAGTGGAACACAACCCTGAAGGGTCTCTCTGTCTCTAGCACTGTTAAAAAGCGTTAATCACTTTTTCTCATTGTGGGAGATACTGCAAAGCCAAAGTGTATGCCATTCTTACCATAAAATCTCCCAAGTCACAAAATTTATGCATTAGGCCAATCTGGGGAGGTGGCATGCACAGATAACATCTCTTTTCCTTCCAACTCTCCCCAGTACTAACCTGTTATGACTCAAAAGTGTCCAGAATTTTGCCTAAACATGACTGCTTATAATATGCACAATATATTTTGTGATCAGTGACAGGCCTAGACATTAAGCATTTGCCACTGGTGGCCCATTGGGCCAGTGGAATTGAAAAGTTACTGGCCCAAATGGAAAATGTGGTGGCCCAAATGCGCGCGATACCCGAACCACGGCTGCCACAGGCAGCCGCTGCAAGCACCACAGGTGCTTGCACAAAGAGGGGGGTCCAGGGGCCCTCCCCCGGAAAATTTAGATTTTTCAATTCATATTCGTGCATTCTGGTGCATTTTAAGGTGAAATTAATGAAAATAAGATTATTCATATTTTGCTAACATTATTATATCTTTATTGTTTGTTCACATTGATATTTTATTGTTTGCATTTCTTGTTACATTTAAAAATTTCCTTTGTTCTTTTTCTCTGTTCATTTAACACATGCTGTTGATTACTGTTTTACATTAACAATTGTTTGTATAAGTTTTAGAATAAGCTAAGTTTTGCCTCACCATGCAGCTAGCTTGTTTATAGAATAAGCTTTGCCTGTAACCCACCCTGTGTGATGTAGACATATTTTCCTTTTTTGTCATGGTTTCAACTTTGGCTCATATTCTCAACATTGTAGATATTGAATTCTCACCACTGTAGATATTCTTATAGAAATAGAAGTACAATGAACTTTTTAAATACACCTTTATATAATAGCCACAAGACACACACAGGCCAGTCCCAAGTCTGGATGAAAGGTGAGGGTGGCATACTAACCCTTATCATGCTGGATTTAAATGGGCATTTTTATTGCCCATGAAGAAGTTTTATTTCTTAATTAATAAAATATCATGAGAATCATTGACAAACCATACATTTCCTGAAAAGGTGGACTTTGGGGAATAATCTAGTGAGATTTTTGTAAAGCCTTAGCTGCTCGGGGGTGATTTATAACCCTAATTACCTGTTAATTAGCAAATTAACAGGTATGCTCAGGTGAGCCCAAAAGGGGTGAAATGTTGTATTTTTTTTAATAAGACAAGATATAAACACCAAATTTTCAGGATATGTCCTTGGGGGAACTAGTAGTAAATTTTTGCAAATTCAGCTCATTTGCATAAACCGTTGCCATGGCAACAGCAGATGCCCTAGCAACTGGGGGTATACTGGGTTTAGCATGGTCTGGTTGTACCAGAGAGGGTCAGAATAGTTATTATTTTTGTTGTAATGAACTAATGTAGACCTAGTTTGGCTATTTTGATAGATTTCATCATCTTTGGATATTTGAATAATATAATATATGGGATCAGATCTAATTTACTACATTATTTTATCTGTTCTTTTATTTCAGTCATAGCAACCAACGTTTATACTTCATTCTTTAATCACTAAAAGTTGATACACGTGTAGCCATATTTCTTGGCAATGTATCCTGAAATTTTGATATTAATATACAAAGTCTGAACGATTTTACACCATCTGAAGCTAAGCGCGTGTGTTGAAATGCTGTTTTACGATTCGGCGCTATATTCGGCGAATTGTAAACTGAGCGTGACATTGTGCGCTCTGATTGGCTGCCGAGTTCAAAATGAAGCCGTTCGTTAACACCCGATAGTTAATTTATGCACGATCATATTTATGAATGAATGACACCACTGAACTCTCTAGCGGAAGAGGCAGAAAGTGGTATAAAGATGGTGACGATCGGACAATGAGAAGTTTGTTTTTAGCTCAAACTGTTTACCTGGCCTTTGGCTAGGTTGGGGAGCATGGAGTTTGAACATATTTCTATTTGAATTTCACCGTTCTGATGGTCTCCTTGCCGCAACCGTCTTCATCTACAAGATGCTATTTTCCCGCCAAAATGATGCTTCCGAACATCTCCGAAGATGCACAAAGACAACACACTCCTGCCGCGGAGCGGAGGGTGACGAAAACAAAGATGGCGGACCTCATATCGAAAAGGTGCATTTTATGAACAATTTCTTCACAATTCTGGGTAAAATATGAGTAATAAAATTGTTAATTTGTATCGAAAACGTATTGGCCCACCTGGGCCACTGTTTGGCCAAATTTAGTGGCCCAAACTGGTCCGAAAGACGTAAAAAACACCACTGGGCCATCGGGCAAGTGCTAATGCAGGGTTTCCACGGAGTCTTAAAAAGTCTAAAATTTGATAATCCTAATTTAAGGCCTTAAAAAGTCTAAAATACTAGCATATTTTGCATTGTAGGTCTTAAATATAATTTTGTGAAGTCTTAAATCCTTACGTCCATTTATGCATTTTTTTTGTTAAATGCGTTGGTGATATTCATAATTAGTCATATAGGCTAGGCCTACTTAGTATCAGTAGGCTACTCTGCAAGCTACAAATGAGACATAGTGGAATCCGGCATCTAGCCCGGTTGGCATGGTGATGCACAGGGCATGGTACGCGTGCATTTAGACAGTAGAGCCTAAAAGAAGCGAGGGAGATTGTCACGGTTTGTAGCAAAATGGGCAAATGCAAGTTTAACAACTGCTGGCTTGAACGCAATGATTTCGTAGACTGGTTAAAATGTGTACCAAACAATCTGTTTGAGGCGTACTGCACATTGTGCAAAAGAACACTCAAACTCGGCACCTTGGGTGTAAAGGCACTGGAATCGCACGCGAAAGCGGAGAAGCACCAGGCTGCCCATAAAAGTCTGCAACAATCGCATGCCATCACTCAGTTTTGTTCACTGTTGTCAGGTTCAAGCACATCTCAAGATGGTGTATCAGCTAACTCCATGCGAACTGTAACGTTACAACACACAAACCATACGGAATCGAATGCCTCATCCTCAAGTGATTTGCGGGATGTCTTTGGCTCCACTGCAACTTAGTTCCTCATTAATGCAAGAGCGCACCCTAGGGATGTAATGAGTTCATTGGTGAATGATAATAAATTTTGTTATCTCATCTCATCTCATTATCTCTAGCCGCTTTATCCTTCTACAGGGTCGCAGGCAAGCTGGAGCCCATCCCAGCTGACCACGGGCGAAAGGCGGGGTACACCCTGGACAAGTCGCCAGGTAATCACAGGGCTGACACATAGACACAGACAACCATTCACACTCACATTCACACCTATGGTCAATTTAGAGTCACCAGTTAACCTAACCTGCATGTCTTTGGACTGTGGGAGAAACCGGAGCATCCGGAGGAAACCCACACGGACACAGGGAGAACATGCAAACTCCACACAGAAAGGCCCTCACCGGTCACGGGGCTCGAACCCGGACCTTCTTGCTGTGAGGCGACAGCGCTAACCACTACACCACCGTGCCACCCTAAATTTTGTTATTTTGAAAGTAATTCAGGCTCTCCCAATTTTCTTTTTTTTTTTTTTTTGTGCGGCATAAGTCTTAAATTTAACCTGTTATGGTCTTAAAAAGGTCTTAAAAAGTCTTAAATTGAACTTGTTCAAGCCTGCAGAAACCCTGTAATGTCGAGGCCTGAGTGATCAGATGGTGATCAGACCAAAAGGGAGAGTATCATTATCAGTATTCTTCCTTTTTAGTCAGGCAGAGTTTAGCTGCAATATTTGATGAAATAGTTCAGCTACAACTTGCCCTTACATTAACAAATTCTCTACACATGAGAGTACTAGAAGACCACTAATTATTAACTTTTCTTAAATTTACAGGAGAGTTCAGTAGTGTTCAATGTCAAGTGCTAAGAAACGGTAAGCAGTCAGTGAAAAAAATCTTTTAATTCCTCGGCAACCCACACATCCAATCTCTGCTTCGTTTCCTGCTGGGGCTAGCAAAAGGTCTGTAGTGTATTAAACCATCTGTATACATGCTTTTTTTCTAACTTAGATGGCTTGGAAAATTACCTTCATACATATTTATGGCATGTTATGCTTTCAATAAGGATTAAATCTGCGAGTGAGAGATATGAGAGAGACAGAGAGAGAGAGAGAGAGAGAGAGAGAGTAGAAGATTTTATGTTGAAGTATATGACTGAATATGCTGCCAAGCCTGCTGTCTTTTATACATTTTCTTTCAAGGCTGCACATCACAGCCAGTCAACTAAAAATAAGGAGAATTAAGCCAGATACACCTAAAATGACTGGCTGTGAATAAAATAAGGTGAAAACTATTAAGGTGGATCACAAACACCTCACAAAGTATTGTTCCAATTGTCATGGTTGTTTGTAGTCATGTTTATGACTCTGCCTTCGGTTTGCTTTTGGTTTCGTTTGTTTTGTTTCTCTGACCTTGTCTTATGCTTTTTTTTGTAATTTGCATAGATAGCACGCCTGTTAATAAAGAACCTTCCTGCACTTACATCCGCTTACCTGACATCTAGATTGCAGAAGAATACTGAAGACATCAAAACCATGAAATAACATATATGGGATCATGTGGTAAACAAAAACGTGCCAAAAAAACCCAAAACAAAATACATTTCATAATTTAGATTCTTCAAAGTAGCCACCATTTACCTTGATGACACTTTGCACACTATTGGCATTATCTTAGGCTACTATCACACTGTCTCATATCTTGCCACGTAAGCGGCGTGTGGGTCAAACACCAAGAAATGAGGCATATTTTTTTCCAAAATTAAAGTCATGTGATGTACACAGCATATGTGTGACGTTTCTGTGGCGTTCCTGTGGAGTACCTGCAGCGTTCACAGGTGGGTATAAAAGGGGGCCCCACACTGCGTTCATTGTCATTTGTCACAGTCAAGAAAGCATCAAGCCAGCGAAGAAGTCAGGACCCAAGAAGGGCACGGTGTAATAGGTGTTCGAGCAACATTCCCGCTGCGTCACTGTTGCACAGCTTTCGTTTTTACAGCATATACGTGATGTATGTGTGACGTATCAAAGCTGCTACGTATGTGCTACGGATTTTTAAGTGCGGACTTAAAAATACGCCACACCCTGGCATAAAAAGACATTGTGTTCCGCATCCTAGAGTATTAGCTGCCTAAGCTGGCGATGCTGTGATGTTCCTTTCTTACTGCCACGTATCCTGATACGCTGTACATACACAAGGCTGAAACGCCAATGTGTGAACAAAGCATTAACCAGCTTAATGAGGTAATCACCTGGAATGCTCTTCACTGAACAGGTGTGCCTCATCAGAAGTTAATTAGTACAATTTCTTGCCTTCTTAATGTGTTTGAGATCAAACAGTAAATAATAAATAATACAAATACAGTAAATAGACCTATTCCACAACTGTAGTAATCCATATTATGTCAAGAACCACTCAGCTAAGTAAAGAGAAATGACATCTATCATTACTTTAAGAGAGGAAGTGTTTTTTAATTAATAAAAATAAGGAAAAAAAAATTTAATTTGAAGGTGTGTCCAAACTTTTGAGTGGTACTGTATATTACAGTCAGTAGTATACTGCATCTTGCCCATAGTCAGCTGGGATAGGCTCCAGCTTGCCTGCGACCCTGTTGGACAGGATAAGCAGCTACAGATAATGGATGGATGGATAGGATACTACATATTAAATTATTTTGTGCTAGTTTTACAAAACTCCAATAATGCTACATCCTTTCAATAAACTTTCCCAAAAGTAACATGAATCTCAACATTATAAATATACAAAGCTTTGATATTATTAAGTAAATAATCTGCTTTGCTTTGTCCTGCACATGTGGATAAATACATTGACTTTTTTCTCCACAGCGAGAACATCAGTTCCACCAGTTTTCCATGCTAATCTGCCAGCATTTATAATAATTTGACACTTTTCATGAAAATGACAGAAGTGAATAAGCTGACACAGAATTCTTCAGATTTTTACTCCTGTTTTTGATATTTTACATCTTGTAGTACTATGCAGTTTCATTAATATGTTTGTCTGCATATACACTACAAAATAAAATACAGTCTTAAAGTGATTTTCCACTGGATTGTGTGGTATGGTTTGGTAAATCCTCCATAATCCTCTACAGTATACAGTGGTGCTTGAAAGTTTGTGAACCCTTTAGAATTTTCTGTATTTCTGCATAAATATGACTTAAAACATCATCAGATTTTCACACAAGTCCTAAAAGTAGATAAAGAGAACCCAGTTAAACAAATGAGACAAAAATATTATACTTGGCCATTTATTTATTGAGTAAAATGATCCAATGTTACATATCTGTGAGTGGCAAAAGTATGTGAACCTTTGCTTTCAGTATCTGGTGTGACCCCCTTATGCAGCAATAACTGCAACTAAACGTTTCCGGTAACTGTTGATCAGTCCTGCACACCGGCTTGGAGGAGTTTTAGCCCACTCCTCCATACAGAACAGCTTCAACTCTGGGATGTTGGTGGGTTTCCTCACATGAACTGCTCGCTTCAGGTCCTTCCACAACATTTCGATTGGATTAAGGTCAGGACTTTGACTTGGCCATTCCAAAACATTAATTTTATTCTTCTTTAGCCATTCTTTGGTAGAACAACTTGTGTGCTTAGGGTCCTTGTCTTGCTGCATGACCCACCCACCTTCTCTTGAGATTCAGTTCATGGACAGATGTCCTGACATTTTCCTTTAGAATTTGCTGGTATAATTAAGGAGTCATTGTTCCATCAATGATGGCAAGCTGTCCTGGCCCAGATGCAGCAAAACAGGCCCAAACCATGATACTATCACCACTATGTTTCACAGATGGGATAAGGTTCTTATGCTGGAATGCAGTGTTTTCCTTTCTCCAAACATAACGCTTCTCATTTAAACCAAAAAGTTGTATTTTGGTCTCATCTGTCCACAAAACATTTTTTCAATAGCCTTCTGGCTTGTCCACGTGATCTTTAGCAAACTGCAGGTGAGCAGCAATGTTCTTTTTGGAGAGCATTGGCTTTCTCCTTGCAACCCTCCATGCACACAATTGTTGTTCAGTGTTCTCCTGATGGTGGACTCATGAACATTAACATCAGCCAATGTGAGAGAGGCCTTCAGTTGCTTAGGAGTTACCCTGGGTTCCTTTGTGACCTCGCCGATTATTACACGCCTTGCTCTTGAAGTGATCTTTGTTGGTCCACCACTCCTGGGAAGGGTAACAATGGTCTTGAATTTCTTCCATTTGTACACAATCTGTCTGACTGTGGATTGGTGGAGTCCAAACTCTTTAGAGATGGTTTTGTAACCTTTTCCAGCCTGATGAGCATCAGCAACACTTTTTCTGAGGTCCTCAGAAATCTCCTTTGTTCATGCCATGATACACTTCCACAAACATGTGTTGTGAAGATCAGACTTTGATAGATCCCTGTTCTTTAAATAAAACAGGGTGCTCACTCACACCTGATTGTCATCCCATTGACTGAAAAACACCTGACTCTAATTTCACCTGCAAATTAACTGCTAATCCTAGAGGTTCACATACTTTTGCCACTCACAGATATGTAATATTGACTCATTTTCCTCAATAAATAAATGGCCAAGTATAATATTTTTGTCTCATTTGCTTAACTGGGTTCTCTTTATCTACTTTTAGGACTTGTGTGAAAATCTGATGATGTTTTAGGTCATATTTATGCAGAAATATAGAAAATTCTAAAGGGTTCACAAACTTTCAAGCACCACTGTAGCTATGTCCACAGCCATTCAAACTGCCCCATGCTGAATTTGGTTACTCTTCTTGCTGAGGAACCATATATAAATAGAGAGTTTAAAAAAAAAATAGTGCAGATCATCGATTGGTCAAACATAATTGCTCAGACATCCTGAGTAATATCTCTGCCTGAAGTCACTTTTTTACCAGTAAAAATATTCAGGAGAAGGCTAATGTAGTGACTGCCTGCCAAAGTTTCTTACTCATTTTAAAAGTCCTTTTTTTCTGGAATTTAATTCAGACTGATATTTTTATTTATTTACCATCATACTGATTTCATATCATTCTTGCTGGTTACTTGATCTTACATCAGTCAACCTCAAAGACAAATTCCAAGCCTTCCTATTCATATTCAGCTCAAAAGACAAAAGAGTTAAAGTTAATTCATATCACTCAACTCTAGCTTTGAATGCCATAAAACAGATACAAAGACCTGGAGTATAAAATAGACAAGTAGTGAATTTTTATTTCCTTATTTATGCAAATAACAATGAAATATATGTAGAACATGATACAACCCAGTTTCCAAAACTGGCCCGAGCTCATTTATGATGGACTGAGGTGAAGTGGAAAACTGTCCTGTGGTCTGAAGAATCAATTTTTTTTTTTTGGAAATCATGTACACCGTGTCTTAAAAGTGAAGCAGTACCATCCGGCTTGTTATCAGTCCACAGTTCAAAAACCAGCATCTGTGATGGTATGGGGGTGCATTAGTGCACATGGCATGGGTAACTTGGACATCTAGGAAGGCACCATTAATGCTGAATGATATATACAGGTTTTGGAGCAAAATACTGCCATCCAGACAACATCTTTTTCAGGGAAGGCCTTCCTTCTTTCAGCAAGACAACGCCAAACCACTTTCTGCACATATTACAACAGCATAGCTCCATTGTAAAAGAGGTGCTAAACTGGCCTGCCTGCAGTCCAGACCTTTCTCCCATGTAAAACATTTGGCACATTATAAAAAGAAAACTATGACAAAGGAAACCCTGAACTTTTGAGCAGCCGAAGTCTTATATAAAGCAAGAATGCGACAACATTTCTCTTTCAAAACTACAACAACTGATCTCCCAACTTTCCAGAAGTTTAGTGTTATTAAAAGTACAGGTGATGCAGTACAGTGATAAACATGCCCTGTCCCAACTTTTTTTTAAACATGTTCGTGGCATCAAATTCAAAATGAGCATGCAGTATATTTTTCAAACAACAAAAAAATTTATCAGTTTCAACATTTGACATGTTGTCCTCACACTATTTTCAATAAAATATAGGGTTTCCAAGATTTGCAAATCATCACATTCTGTTTTTATTCATACAGTCAAGCTGGAAAGTCTGCACACCCCTTTCACCTTCTCCACATTTTATTATATTACAGACTTATTCTACAATAGATTGAGTTCATTTATTGCCACAAAATTCTACACAAAATATCCCATAATGACAAAGTGAAAGCAGGTTTTTTAGATATTTGTACTAATTTATTAAAAATCAAAATGCAAAATATCATATGTACAAAAGTGTGCACACCTTTTGATATGACACCCAAACGTGAGCTGAGGTGCATTTTGTTTCCACTGATACTGCTTGAGATGTTTCTACAACTTAATTGGAGTCCACCTGTGGTAAATTCAATTGATTGGACATGATTGGGGATTGCCAACACCTGCCTTTCTAAGGTCCCACAGTTGACAGTGCATGTCAGAGCAAACTCCAAGCCATGGGGTCAAAGGAATTATCTGCAGACCTGAGAAAGAGGATTGTGTCAAGGCATAGATCTGGAGAAGGGTACAGAACAAATGCTGCAGCTTTACAAGTCCCAAAGAGCACAGTGGCCACCATCATTCGTAAATGGAAGAAGTTTGGAATCACCAAGAAACTTCCTAGACCTGGCTGCCTGGCCAAACTGAGCGATCGGGGAAGACGGGCCTTGGACAGGGAGGTGAGCAGAAACCTAAGGGTCACTCTGACAGAGCTCCAGCGTATACTTGTGGAGATGGGAGAACCTTTCAGAAGATCAACAATCGAAGCAGCACTCCACAAATCAGGCATTTATGGTAGAGTGGCCAGACGGAAGCCACTTCTTAGTAAAAGGCACATGACAGCCCACTTGGAGTTTGCCAAAAGGCACCTAGAGGACTCCCAAACCATGAGAAACAAGATTCTCTGTCTGATGAAACCAAAATTGAACTTTTTGGACTGAATAGCAAGTGTCATGTCTGGAGGAAACCAGGCACCGCTCATCACCTGGCTAATGCCATCCCTACAGTGAAACATGGCAGTGGCAGCATCATGATGTGGGGATGTTTTTCAGCAGTGGGAACGGGGCGACTAGTCCTGATAGAGGGAAAGATGAATGCAGCTAAGTACACCGAGATCCTTGAAGAAAACCTGCTCCAGAGCGCTCTGGACCTCAGACTGGGGCAAAGGTTTACCTTCCAACATGACAACGACCCGAAGCACACAGCCAAGAGAACAAAGGAGTGGCTTCAGAGAAAGTCTGTGAATTTTCTTGAGTGGCCCAGCCAGAGCCCAGACCTGAATCCAATTGAACATCTGTGGAAGGGGCTGAAAATGGCTGTGTACCGATGCTCCCCATCCAACCTGACGGAGCTTGTAAGGATATGCCAAGAGGAATAGGCAAAAATGTCCAGAAACAAGTGTGCCAAGCTCGTAGCTTCTTTCCCAAGACACCTTGAAAATGTAATTGTTGCCAAAGGCACATCAACCAAGTATTAGGCTAAGGGTGTGTACAAATATGTAACCCCAAATAACCTATTTTTGTCAGTAAAATAAAATTGCATATTTTCTAAAAACCTGCTTTCACTTTGTCATTATGGGCTATTTTGTGACAAAAAATGAACTCAATCTATTGTGGAATAAGTCTGTAACATAATAAAACATGGAGAAGGTGAAAGGGGTGTGCAGATTTTCCGGCCTGACTGTATTTTACAAAGTGTCCCAACTTTTTGGAAAAAGGATTATAGAGTATTAAAAAAAAAAAAAAACATGAAACAGTAGCCTTAGCAAAAGTACATTAAGTCACTGAGGAAACATGTTCTGAAATGCTAGGTCTTGACCTAATCTTGAAGGAAAAGAAGGACTAATCTTACCTAATGCACTTTTAACTGGCTTGGATATCAGTTTCAACAGCCATATTTAAGCAGCAACACAGTCAGCCTTATACTTAAATATATCTGAAAATCCAAAAGGTTTATGTCCACACAAGCCTAGAAAAACCTATCCCTTTTTTTTCTTTCAGAGACTTGATTATTGCCATGCCTTCTTTACTGATCTTCCCCAAAAGTCCATCAGACAGGTGCAATTTTTCAGGGTGCTGCTACCAAAATACTAACTAACAAAAAGATGTGAATATATTACTGCAGTATTTAGATTATCTTATTTATATAAATAGCCTAAATAGCCCAATATGTTGGCAATATACAACCCTAGTATGCATCTCAGATCAATAAGGTCTGTTCAGCTAACAGTGGCCACAATTAGGACAAAGCATGGTGAGGCATCTTTTAGCTACTATGCTGTACTCAGCCAGAACAAACTTTGAAAAACCATCAAATATTCACAGATTTTGACCAAATACAGATCGAAAAGATTTAGACAATTGAGTCTCTCTCTCTCCCTCTTTATGATCTCTTTATATTTATTTTACTCTATTCCTCTTTGATTTGTCTTTATGCTACTTTCAATCTTGAACTTGTGCTAAATTCAATTAATGATTTTTGATTTGGGTGTGGGTCATGGGCGATTGCTCTAAGACAACGGGGGAGGCTCAGCCTCCTCTAAAAATGCCCTTATAACTTTAATGTGTGCGTGAGTTTTTCCCCCTCGTGACAGCGCGATGCAGCGCAGACTCAGTGCACTTCAATGGCATTGGGAGCTATGCGCTTTTCAATCTCAAAATGCAAGACGGTTATTGGACAAATACTGCGAAAACGCCCGCCTACGGAGTCTCATGGACTCCCAGCCTCAGTGGACTTCAATGGCATTTGGGAGCTATGCGCTTTTCAATCTCAAAATGCAAGACGGTTATTGGACAAATACTGTGAAAATGCCCGCCCCCGGACTCCGAGCCTCACATGGGAGGGACATGGCAGTTTCCGCGAGGAGACTGGTGATTGGTGAAAGCGGCCGGATATTTTCTTTGATTGACAGCTCGTTTCAACTATAGACAGGCAGCGGTGAATTTCAGTTCAGTCCCATGCGGATTCGCGAGTGCTATGGTGTATTGCAAGAGATCAGCTTACATTTCGATTTCATTCATTACATACGGTTTCTCCCAGCTTTTTTAGTTTGTGTATATTTTCATTGTAAATAAAGTGTAAATATAGTGTTGTCAAGTTTGCTATCTTAGTTCCAGAAATTTCGTTTATTTGAGTGATTGAACTTGAACTTGAGGGGGCTAGTCAGCTAGCAAGAAAGCTGCGCACGGATGCCGAGCATTGCTGATTTAATTTTGGCGAAGCCATTTGCCAGTCTTCCTTTCGAGGAAAAAATTAAAATTAAAGAGCAGGGTAGACCAACGCCTCAAATTGACTTGGTGAAAAAGGTAGGGAATAATACTCGTTCCTTTCAGCTCTCCTAGTACGAGAAAGTGAATTGGCTAACAGCAAGTGACCCACATCAACAACAGTAAATAGGCTACTTTGGTAATATGTCATGGATGGACCAAAAATATAGAATATATTTAAAATGTTTATGCTGAGTATATTATATTGGAATATATATTTTTCTGGATATGAATTAAACACCGCTACAATTTGCAAAACATTTTTAAACAAAAACACAGCCGAGAACATTTCACACTACAGACCTGGATTAAAAGTGAAGGGTTATCAAAATTGTCAATAAAACATTTCTCAGTCAAAATAAGTAAAATATAGGGAAAGTGTCATTGAATGAAATGTGTGGCACCCAGCTCTACTGCTGAGGTTCCTGACAAAGAGCTGCTTTCAATAATGATCAATTTTTAAACAACATGCCACAATTTTAAAATATAAAATGTTAAAATATACCCCCCCCAACACCACCATCATGTATATTGGACAGTAGGCTAATGGGCCAAAAGAACCTATTATTTCACAGTTTGTGACCCTGCCAACAATCAGCTAGATCAGAGGCAAGAGTATGGGCAAAATTGATGTTTTTCTTTTAAAATCTGGAAATATCGTAACCGACCAGCCTCCCCTGTTTGAAAGACTACCAGCCGCCACTGGTGTGGGTTTCCCCTGAGTGCTCCAGTTTCCTCCCACAGTCCAAAGACATGAGGATTAGGTCAACTGGCTAATCTAAATCGCCCATGGGTGTGAACATGAGTGTGAATGGTTGTTTGTCTCTGTGTTACCCCTGTGATAGATAGCCACCTGTACAGGAGGTACCCCACCTCTCAGTCAAAGTCAGGTGGGATTGTCTGCAGCTTCTCCCATTACCCTGATGGATAAGCAGTATAGATAATGAATGGATGGATAGATTGATGGATATGTATGATATGATGGATTTTTCACTTTTCATGAAGCACCCTGGATCGTATGAAGTTGTGCTATATAAATAAACTTGTCCTCGCTGACGTAGTGCCCCCATTCATAGTAGTTTATTAGTTGTCTGATAAAGTTTCTACTCAAATATCAGAACTTCAGTTCTGAATACAATTCTTATTTGATATTTGTTTTCTATGAGGTTGTATGCATTAGTCTCTGCCATGTTTTGGATATTTAGCCTCCTTTATTTTTACTAAAATGTTGTGGTCATCACAGCAAGTGGAAACTAACCAAGTTAACACAAAATGTGACTTTGCATGACCATGTTGCTCTGTAATCAAATGTTAAAGCACAGGACATGATTCCACTAAAAGCTTCACTTCAAGAAAAAAAAAAACAGCTGTAAAGAAGCTAGTGCTCCAGTCAGTGGCAGCTCCTGAATTTTTTTTCAGGGGGGGCAATTTTCCCCCGTTATGTCTACACGGACCGTAAATGTCCACAGGACTGAAGTAAATTGACCTAGGTAGCAAATCAATTGGCCGAACTTGTTTTTGCCTGGTAAATTCAGATTTTTGCCTGGTAAATTCAGATATCAATATAGACAATATCTCTTCTCTCCACTAGGTGGCAACACTAAACAAGTTAAAGGTGGCAAACTAAGGTAGCCTAGTAAACTAGACCCACCCGCCTAGCGGCAAAAAATATTTTTGCCTACGAGTGGCAAATATTCAAATTTAGTCTGGCTTGCCAGGCTAAAACTAAGGAAGATTTATTGTGAAGCCTTCAAAGCAAAACATTTGGCATCACAATCAATTAATATTACATTACTCATTTATTTTCTCATATTATTCCAGTATTCTATAATAAGTAGACACATTCTTAATTATAAACATATTCTAATTTCTTCATTCTAAAGAATGCAATTAAAGTGACAGGATATAAATCCAAAACAAGTGTTTATTTAAGTTTTGAAAAAGATGAAGAAAAGCATAACCATCAAACAAACATGTGCAGCTTAATTATGTGTTTTTTTTTATATGGAATTGCACCATTTTAACAACAAATAATAATTCTAAATAAATTCTGCAGTTTTTTTCCCAAGAATTCCTCCAGAAAGCCATGCCTTAAAAGGAAATTTAAAGTATTACAAGCATGTCAATGAACACAAAAGGCTTTAGTTATTTAGCTATATACACACAAGGTTACACAAGGTTTTGTAGTCAGTGCAACTTGGCTTAACAAGTTGGAAAAAAGGTAAGGTGCTGCTGGCTCCAATGAACACATACTGTACAAAATATAAAAACTGAAAATATGCTTAATTTACACCAAGTCAGAGAGAACTTGAGGCTACTGAAATATTCCAAGCATGGCAATGTTAAACTGCCATTGGTAAAACAAAAACATGGCAATGTTAAACTGCCATTGGTAACACACACACTCAAAAACAACTTTTGCCTAGTAAATTCAAATATCAGATATCACTGTACCGTCTGCTGTGCTACTTCCAGGGTGGAAGAGAATGCAAGGGTAGCAAAAAAGAGCATTGACTACACCACAGCCAGCTAGCCAAGTTTTCCGGTGGTATCAGTTCTTGTTAAAACCTCTTGAGTAGGTCTTCTCCCCCTTCGTAGACACTTGCTTGATGTTTAAATTCGGTCTAGGAGGTCCTAGCTGTTTGATTGCCGTTTTCTCCTCATTGGTACGACGACTAAAGGGAACTTCTTTCAGAGATGCTATCGTATTGTTGCACTCAACACTCGCCGCCATCTTCTTCATAGAATGTTCACACATTTCCCACGCAAGTTGCGTTTTCCAGCCCAAAATTATGTTCAAAACCCGCCAAAATGCACTTAAAACCGCCCAATCTGGCAACACTTGCGCGGCGCAACAGGCGTATGACGTAAGCACGCTGCTTGTGCGAGCACATAAAACCTAATAGAAAATGCATTGGGAGCATGATTTTCGAAAAAAACGTACATACCATTACTGTCAATGGGAGATTTTGGGGCAAATCTGAACCTGACAGAAATCGCATCAAAAGGGCGTGGCTACACCAGGCGCGACCTTAGCCTGATTGGACAATGACATTACTGTTGCCGTGGTAGTAGGAGTAGATAAAAAAAAAATCTCCCTCCCTGTTTGGGAGAGCGTCGCCCAAATCGCCCCTATTAATGAGCCGCCAGTGGCTCCAGTATTAACATAATAATAATAATAATAATAATAATAATACATATTATGGGTACTTTTATGCAGAGAAGTGCTTTACAAAGATTGAAACAAAAACATTGTCTCTATCTGTATTGCCACAAAATGGATGTTGCCGTTACAAAGGCAACTTAAAACCTTTCCTTATCAAGTCAGCAAACCCATTTCGTGAGTGGGTCATTCTTTTCGCCTGATCATTGGAAACTCCAAGGAGTGTCAATATCTTCACCCAGAGGTTATGTAGTACTTTCTTTCCGGTTTTGGAAACCGCAATATTTTAGTCAGTGCTATGTTTTCTGCATGACAAACGTGGCCGATGTACTTAAGGTATTGGCTATAAATAATGTTACATAGGGGTGTTGTTTTGAGACTGTTCTTGATCTGTTCATTTGTGTAAATGAAGGCACAATCTGTCTCTTCATCTTCATCATCACTTCCTGTAATGTGCCTTTGCTTCCATCCATCTTTTACCATACTTCATAGACACTGACTACGTTTACATGCACGTCCAAATCGAGCTGCTGTTGGTAATCGAGCAAAGGGTCCCCGCAGGGGTGCCAGAGAAATCCAATCCTACATGCACAAGTGAAATCGGGCTATTGTGCAAGGTGCACTGTGCACCCGAGCCACACGTGGCGCTACACGCCCCATCGTGTTGGTACACTTCCGGTTGTCGTCATGAAGAAGAGCTTATAGTGTTGCCAGATACTGCTGACGTTTTCCAGCCCAAAACATGTTCAAATCCGCTAAAATGCACTTAAAACCCCCAATCTGGCAACACTAGCAGTTCCGTGTTCAAGCTGTTAGGCTTGCTCTAACAGACTATGGCTACAAACTGTCCGGCGCAGACCACTGTTTTGTAAGACAACTTATTTTGCAGAATAATATTTTTCTAAAGTCCATTTTTTGCTTACAAAAAAAAAAAAAATAAATAAAATATATATATATATATATATATATATATATATATATATATATATATATATATATATATTGCTTACAATTTAACTTATGTCTTAATAAACACACAAAGTTCAATTGTTTTGTTTTTATTGACATTCTTCAGATGTTGGACACACATACATACACACATATATATATATATATATATATATATATATATATATATATATATATACACAAATACAATGACTTGTTTATGTACAGAATTCACAGCTATGCAACAGCTGTACAGATGTATTTGGTGATACAGTAAGTGAGCTAAATTTTAACAGTGCAAACAATGCCACAAAAAGAAAAGATTCATGCCATTGTTATGATTCGTTGTCATGCCGACCGAGGCTGTTGTGTTTCCCGCTTGTGGTCTCGTCACTCGTCACTTCCGGAAGTAGCTCGACAACTAGCTCGATAGGGTATGGGACATCCTAAAACGCTTAACGTAGCTTAATGTTCCAAAACAATGATCAATGCACAAAATAGCTCGGCAGAAATCGCATAAACTAGGTCGTGTAGCTCGATTCCGAGAAATCAAGTTCGGTTCAATTTCAGCCGAATTAAGGTGTATACATAGCATTTTGAACTTCGATTTCAGTCGAGCAACGGCAGAAATTCGATTCTCTCTATGTGCATGTAAACGTAGTGACTGACTCCAACATGCCTTCAGCTTCTTAAGCTCTTGTTCATATGGAAGTGAAGCAGCTGTTCCATATGTTAGCCGGGATCTTACGCAAGCCTCTAAGATCTTGCGCCTTGTACATAGATTGACGTTTGTGTCACATAGTACAGCTTTAAACTCATGAAACTTCGCTACAGCTCTCTCAATTCTGTGTTGTGTAAAGCATTCATTAACATCATTAATTATGACTTGTCCAAGATAGATGAAGGATCATACACTGTCTATTTCTTGTGTTTCAATGCTAAACAGAATAAAGGAATTAAATGATTCAAAAAAAGGTGACTGTAATTCAAGTTTTCAAAAGTAGAAATAAAAATACCTTATCAATAACAGTTATGGAAAGTAATTTAAATAGAAATCAATGTTACATAAATACTGGTAATAAAATGAACATTAAAAAAAATAATTAAAAACATTTAGAAAAAGCCTTTAAGAGTATGTCTGAGCTGCATTATGATGGAGTAGCTTGTAATTGTGAGTCCTCTAATGCATGTGGGGCAACATGCCATGAAAATATTGACAAACCTACCCTCCCTCATCTCAACCCCCTCTGTTCACACTGCAGGTTCTGAGACAGCTTATGAATATAAACAAGTCACACAGAGGTGGAAGTGAGAACTGATACAGGCAGAATCCACAATCTCAAGTAAGATGGAGGATGATTGTCTTTTTATTTTAACTTAGACATCTTAGGTAAGCTAAAATTAGTTTCAAACAGTGTACTCTAAACAAACCAGACTCTGCAACCAAACAGTCCTAGTGAAAGACTACACTCCAGTCCCACTCCTAGTGGTGATTTCCAGTGCTCTATGCCGTTGGCCTACTATCTCCCCGGCCTCGATCACACCACACACCTGTGTCTCATTGAGGACTGCCTATTTTGGTCTTGTCATAGTATTGTGTGCAATATCAATCCTTCATGTTTAGTATATACCTTTATCATTCTAATTGTTTGTCTGCATATACTGTATGTTTCTGTCTTTGGATTCCCTACATTGCCCTCTTCGCTGATTTTATAACTGTGGCTGGTACACGTTTATGTTTTCCAAATGCCTCACCCTTGTGAAGAGGGATGCATCGATACCACTTTTCAAACTGAATACAAGTATGTTTTTGGTACTTGCCAACACTAATACCAAAATGAGTAACCTACTTAATATTACTCAATCAGAGATGTCAGGGAACATTCTCTGTGTGTGTTCATAAGCTTAGGCTTAAATACAATGGCATATTAGGGCTATTGTTTAAAAATAAATTTATATAAAAAAAATAGCTGACAGAAGGAGTAATATTCCAAGGGGGAAAAACACCTTAGAATTTCAGAGATTAAAGATTTTATGAGAAAAAAAACAACAACTTGAAAAAGGTGTTTTGTTTTTTTTGTTAAGGAACCAGATAACTTCACTTTGCAAAGTTTGATCATCTCACTACAGATGCCACAGATGACGAGAGTTATAGGAAATGCTTTCCTAATGCTTTCCTTTCCTCTTTGATCACAATATAAAATAATAAAGTACTAAAAGAATTTCACTACATTTCCCAGAATGCACTGCAGCTTGTGATTGTTGTGCTTCTTGGATGCAAAGGGAGATAGATATATAAACCACATATTTTTATTTACCCATGTCCTTTTTGTCTTAGCTATTTACATGTATGATTTTTGTGCAACAGCAGTTTTCCATAACTTTCAGTGCATGGATTCTTCTCATTTGCCCAAATCTCTGTTACTTTGAAATGACTGAGCTGAGAGTTATAAGAAATGCAGTCTTTCCTCCTCAATCATACAGGTAAAAGAATGAAGTGCAAAGAGATTTTCAACTACATTTTCCAGAATTCACTGCAGCCAGGAAGCACATGACTGTGGTCTCAGGTAATATGACCCCCCCCCCCCCCCCCACCCAATTTACAAATTTGATCATGCAAATTTCAAGTGTGTAGGGTATTTTTATTTATTTTTTTTACCTACAGTGGCCCTAATATGGCACCATACTTATAGGATCATTCTTTGTAATGTCACCTAGCTGAATTAAAGTGCATTTGCTAGTTAGCTTGGATTGAGTAGGGTTGCAATGGAAATCAGGTGAGTGTAGCTGTAATAAAGGACTTTTTTTTAATCCATTTTATTGGAATCCTGTGTTTCAGTGACCAATAGTGGCTGATCATCAAAAACAGCATATTGGTTAAAGCTGTTATTTTAACTCACCTCGTCTTCTCATCTAGCCAGCATTTGCTGCAAATGGTTGCTGCTATGTACTACTAGAAATGATCACGTTTTCTGAGTTTCATGTTTGTGGCAGCGGGGGTGTGGTCAAGCATCAGTCTGTGAACGGAGGGCGGAGTCAGGGAAGGTAAGTGGCAGAATCACTACACCTGATGTTAGTTAACCTGTGTTTGTGTGTCTTCCCCAGTGACTGTGTTAGGACTGGGACTGTTTTGGCCTCTAGAGGCCGCTGTTATTTCCTTTTCTTGTCATGTTTGTTTTGGCCTCTAGAGGCCGCCACTGTTCCTGTGTTTTGTGTTTGTGTTGATTACCTGTTTGTCTTCATTATCGTCACCTGTGTTCAATTTATTTTGTGTATAAATACTCCTCTGTTTGTTCCCTAGTCACGGAGTCTTTATGCTATGCTGTCTAGTGCTAGTTTCTGCTGTCCCATGCACCTTGCCTGTGCCCTTGTGTTTTTGATATTTTTTGCTTTCTTTGAACTTTGTACTTTTGGATCTTCTGAGCGTTTTGCATTTTTGCCTTTTCCTTTTTTTTGGACTTTGAATTGTTGGATTTTTAATTTTTTTCCCTTTGTCTTCTCAGCTTTGGATTATACTTTTTGTTTTTTGCCCTGGAGTGTATATAGTGTAAATAAACTGGTTTTTTTGATACTCTACTTTCGCCTCACGCCTCTGCACTTGAGTCATTCCCCTGGTGGCCTAGTGGGGGTTTGCTGGATCACTACACCAGCGACCCGGGTTCGATTCCCAGCACAACTCTGACTGTGCCTTATAAAAGGAGAGAGAGGGAGCAGAGGAAGGGAGCTCTCTCCCCAACCAGACGACTGATGTCTGTGTGGCTGGGACTTTGTGGTCGACTGAAAAGTGTCACAATAAAGAGTTTTGGTAACTCAGTTCTGGCCTGCCATACTTCTGTGCTCCATCCACCCACTCAAAGTCTTACAGTGGTGGCGAAACCCGGGAAGAAGCACAGAGGAGAACAGCCCCATGGAGTCCTCCCCCTTCGCGGACCTGATCCACGCCCTCGCCACGGCCCAACAGAGCCAGCACCAGGCGCTGGTCGCCCTCCGAAAGGAGCAAGCGCAAAGGTTCGAGGCCCTGGTGCTGACACAACAGGAAGATCGTCAGGCGTTCCGGCACCTCCTCGCGTTGGTGGGGTCCACCACCTCCACTGCTGCGGGCCCTCCCCACCTCACTCTAATGAAGATGGGCCCGCACGATGACCCCGAGGCCTTCCTAGCGCTCTTCGAGCAAGCAGCAGAGGCCTGGTGTTGGCCAGTGGAACAGTGCGTGGCACACCTCCTCCCCCTGCTAACAGGTGAGGCGCAGCTGGCCGCGCTACAGCTCCCCGCTGACAGCCAGCTGGTCTATGCGGACCTGCGCTGGGCCGTCCTCCAGCGTGTGGGGCGCACCCCAGAACAACAATGCCAGTGCTTCCGTGCTCTACGCCTACAGGAGGTCAGCCACCCATTCACGTTTGGCCAGCAACTCCGGGAGCCCTGCTGGCGGTGGCTGAGGGCTGACAACCGTGACGCTGAGGGAATCATCGATCTGGTGGCACTGGAGCAGTTCATCGTCTGACTTCCCGAAGGGACCACGGAGTGGGTCCAGTGCCATCGTCCGGCATCGCTGGATCAGGCCATCGAGTTGGCAGAGGATCATTTGGTGGCTGTTCCCACAGCAGGATTGCAGATCTCCTCTTCTTCTCTTTCCTCTCTCTCTCTCCCCCCCTCCCCTTCTGTGTCTCGCCCTCGCCCTGTTCCCCCACCGCGGATGTAGGGGCCGGCTCCACCCCAGCCGGCCCGCCGCACCCGCAGTGCCCTCCTGTTTCCCGCTTCCATGTCTGTCTCCCCCCCCCTCAGGTGAGTGAGCCCCAGAGCGCCGGTGCAGAGAGAGAGCCCGGGCCAGTTTGCTGGTGCTGCTGGGAGCCAGGGCACCTCCAGCATCAGTGCTCGGCAATGTAGGTGGGGGCAGTGGTCTGGATCCCCGACACACCAGGAACCACCCTCGATCGGGCCAGAGCATATCGCATGCCGGTGAGTGTCCAAGGGGATACGTATCAGGCATTGGTGGACTCCGGCTGTAATCAGACCTCAATCCACCAAAGCCTGGTGCAAGATGAGGCATTGGGGGGAGCACAATTGGTGAAGGCGTTGTGTGTGCATGGAGATGTTCACAACTACCCTTTAGTGTCAGTCCACATTCTATTTCGAGGGGAAAAATTTAGTGTAAAGGCAGTGGTTAATCCTCGCCTTACCCACTCGATAATTTTGGGGACTGATTGGCCGGGATTTCGGGAGTTAATGACTCACTTAGTGAAGAGTGGGTCCTGCCGTAGTTCAGCAGGGGGAGGTCATGGTGTGACATTGGCGGGATCAGCTGTCACAGAGCCGTCTATGACATCTCCATGTCAGAGTGAGGAGCAGCAGGCTCCTCCTCCCTCTCTCAGGGAATCCCTCGCGGATTTCCCGTTAGAGCAGTCACGAAACGAGACTCTGCAGCATGCATTTGACCAAGTGAGAGTAATCGATGGTCAAACGCTTCAGCCAAATGCAATGCCGGCCTTCCCCTATTTCTCCTTTATGAAGGATAGATTATACTGAGTGACGCAGGACACTCAGACTAAGGAAACGATTACACAACTTATGATCCCAAAGAGCCACCGGGAATTGGTATTCCAGGCGGCTCACTTTAATCCCATGGCTGGACACTTGGGGCAGGATAAGACACTAGCCCAAATAATGGCCCGGTTCTATTGGCCAGGGATTCGCGGTGATGTCTGTAGGTGGTGTACGGCGTGTCGTGAATGCCAGTTAGTAAATCCAGCGGCCATTCCAAAAGCGCCTTTGCGCCCTCTGCCATTAATCGAGACCCTGTTCGAAAGAATTGGGATGGATCTCATCGGGCCATTAGATTGGTCAACACGAGGGTATCACTTTATTTTAGTTCTGGTGGACTATGCAACGCGATACCCGGAAGCAGTGCCTCTTTGCAATATCTCAGCACGTAGTATTGCGGAAGCATTCTTCCATGTCATCTCCCAAGTCAGAATCCCCAAAGAGATTCTGACTGATCAAGGCACTACGTTTATGTCACGCACACTGCGCGAACTGTATAGGTTACTGGGAATTAAGCCGATCCGCACCAGCGTTTATCACCCACAAACAGACGGTTTAGTCGAACGGTGTAATCGCACTCTCAAAAATATAATTAAAAAATTTGTAAGCGAGGACGCACGCAACTGGGATAAATGGCTCGAACCCCTGTTATTCGCAGTGTGAGAGGTCCCACAAGCCTCCACGGGGTTCTCCCCATTTGAATTATTATATGGCCATAAGCTGTGTGGCATCCTAGATGTACTGCGGGAAAATTGGGAGGAGGGACCTTCAACGAGTAAAAACGAAATTCAATGTTATTGACCTGCACGCAAAACTCCACACACTCACACACCTAACCCAGGAGAATTTGTGGCAGGCCCAAGAATGGCAAGTCTGCCTGTACAACAGGGGCATGCGCCTTAGGGAGTTTGCACCGGGAGATAAAGTACTCATGCTGTTGCCCACGTCGGGCTCCAAATTGATCGCCAAGTGGCAAGGACCCTTTGAGGTCACACGGCTAGTCGGGGATGTCGACTATGAGGTGAGGCAAATGGACAGGGGTGGGGCGTTACAGATTTACCACCTCAATCTGCTAAAACTTTGGAATGAGGAGGTCCCCATGGTGTTGGTGTCGTTGGTTCCAGAGAAGGCGGAGCTGGGGCCGGAGGTTCAAAAAGGAAGATTGACCACTCCGGTCCCCTGTGGAGACCACCTCTCCTCGACCCAACTCACGGAGGTTGTCCAGTTGCAAGCCGAATTTTCGGATGTGTTCTCACCCCTGCCCGGCTGCACCCGCCTCATAGAACACCACATTGAGACACCCCCGGGGGTGATAGTGCGCAGCTGCCCTTACAGGCTGCCCGAACACAAGAAAAAGGTGGTTCGGGAAGAACTCGAGGCCATGCTCGACATGGGCATCGTCGAGGAGTCCCACAGTGACTGGAGCAGCTCTGTGGTCTTGGTTCCCAAGGCTGACAGGTCAGTCCGGTTCTGTGTGGACTATAGAAAAGTCAACACGGTGTCTAAATTCGATGCATACCCAATGCCTCATATTGATGAGTTGCTTGATCGACTAGGCACAGCTCGTTTTTATTCAACACTGGATTTGACAAAGGGATATTGGCAGATCCCCTTGACTCCATTATCCCGAGAGAAAATGGCCTTTTCCACACCGTTTGGCTTACACCAGTTTGTCACACTTCCTTTTGGGCTGTTTGGGGTGCCCGCTATGTTCCAGTGGCTTATGGATAGGGTCCTCCGCCCCCACGCCACCTATGCGACCGCATACCTGGATGACATTATAATCTGTAGTAATGACTGGCAGCGGCATTTGCAACATCTAAGGGCCGTCCTTAGGTCGCTGAGGTGAGTGGGTCTCACAGCCGACCCGAAGAAGTGTGCGATTGGGCGGGTGGAAGTACAGTATCTGGGCTTCCGCTTGGGCAATGGGCAGGTGCATCTCCAAATTAATAAGACAGCTGCGATTGCGGCCTGCCCAAGGCCCAAGACCAAAAAGGGGGTGAGACAGTTCCTGGGGCTGGCTGGCTACTATCGTAGGTTTATACCTAATTATTCGGATGTCACCAGCCCGCTGACTGACCTCACTAACAAGGGAGCACCAGATCTGGTCCAGTGGACGGAGCAATGCCAGCGGGCTTTCTCTGAGGTAAAGGCTGCACTGTGCGGGGGGCCACTGTTACACTCCCCTGACTTCACTCTCCCCTTTGTTTTGCAGACAGACGCATTGGACAGGGGGCTGGGGGCTGTTTTGTCCGAGGAGGGGGAGGATCGTCCCATGCTCTACATCAGCAGAAAGCTGTCGGTGCATGAGGGCCGCTACAGCACTATAGAGAAAGAGTGCCTTGCCATCAAGTGGGCGGTCCTCACCCTCCGCTACTACCTACTGGGATGCCCTTTCACCCTCTGTTCGGACCACACGCCCCTCCAGTGGCTCCACCGCATGAAGGATGCCAATGCGCGGATCACCCGTTGGTATCTGGCACTCCAGCCCTTTAACTTAAAGGTGATCCACAGGCCAGGGGCGCAGATGGTCATGGCAGACTTCCTCTCCCGTCAAGGGGGGGGGGGGAGTCGGCTGCAGGCTGGATGGCTCCCCAGCCTGAGTTGGGCGGTGGGGGTATGTGGCAGTGGGGGCATGGTCAAGCGTTGGTCTGTGAACGGAGGGGGGAGTCAGGGAAGGTAAGTGGCAGAATCACTACACCTGATGTTAGTTAACCTCTGTTTGTGTGTCTTCCCCAGTGACTGCGCCCTATAAAAGGAGAGAGAGAGCAGAGGAAGGGAGCTCTCTCCCCAACCAGACGACTGATTGTGTGCAGGTCTGTGTGGCTGGGAGTTTGTGGTTGACTGAAAAGTGTCACAATAAAGAGTTTTGGTAATTCAGTTCTGGCCTGCCGTACTTCTGTGCTCCACCCACCCACTCAAAGTCTTACAATGTTGAAGAATTTTTATCAGGTTACTTGTATCATAACAAAATGCTGTAGTTCCTGCTCTTGAAAATTTTCAGAGCACATTTAGCAGTCTGCTTTGCCTTGATGGCAAGCATTAATCATGAAATACATCCAAATCACTGTTAGTTCTTGTGTTCTATTCATGTGACAATGTACGCTAGGGCTTATGAAACATATCATCACCTGATTTTAGATAACAGTATCTGAGCATTCTTTATGATTATGGGTAAAAATCACAGCATCTGACTGATATTTGATATGAGTATCAATGCATCCCTACTTGTGACACCATTCTATCTATAGAGAAGAAGGAGAGGTTTTGCACTGAGGGCTGAGGGAGAGACAGACAGTGTGAGTCAGGAAGAGGAAATTTGAGAAAATAACTGATTTGGCAATCAAAGCAATCAAAGAAAGTGGTAGATACACTATGTGGCCAAATATTTGTGGACACTTAACCATCACACACACATTCTAGATTTAGTCTCCCTTTCCTGTGATAATAATCTGCACTCTTTTGGGAAGGCTTTTCATTAGATTTTGAAGCATAGTTGTAGGTATTTGTGTCTAGCCACAATTGAACAAATACATATCTGGAAAGCTTATAAAGCTACAAACTTCAGAACACTTTGAATGGTGGTTTACACAGAACCATGAAGAGAATATACATACAGAAATATAGATTTTTGGCGTAGTTCCCAAAATGTTCAATTCATTTCTGGTTGCTGGAGCAGAAAATTTGAACCAATTGGGCTATGAGTGATGGAGTTTTTTTCGGGGGGGTCCACAAAAACTTACTTCCCCAATGGATTATATCAATACATGCTGTTGAAAGTTAATGACAAACCCATGAACTTGAACAACTGCTAGCATGACTAGCCAACAAAAATGTTAGCATGCATGCAATGTGCACATACTTCCAGTGGTGCTTGAAAGTTTGTGAACCCTTTAGAATTTTCTGTATTTCTGCATAAATATGACCTAAAACATCATCAGATTTTCACGCAAGTCCTTAAAGTAGATAAAGAGAACCCAGTTAAACAAATGAGACAAAAATATTATACTTGGTAATTTATTTTTTGAGGAAAATGGTCCAGTATTACATATCTGTGAGTGGCAAAAGTATGTGAACCTTTGCTTTCAGTATCTGGTGTGACCACCTTGTGCAGCAATAACTGCAACTAAACATTTCCGGTAACTGTTGATCAGTCCTGCACACTGGCTTGAAGGAATTTTAGCCCATTCCTCCATACAGAACAGCTTCAACTCTCGGATGTTGGTGGGTTTCCTCACATGAACTGCTCGCTTCAGGTCCTTCCACAACATTTCGATTGGATTAAGGTCAGGACTTTGACTTGGCCATTCCAAAACATTAACTTTATTCTTCTTTAACCATTCTTTGGTAGAAAGACTTGTGTGCTTTGGGTTGTTGTCTTGCTGCATGACCCACCTTCTCTTGAGATTCAGTTCATAGACAGATGTCCTGACATTTTCCTTTTGAATTTGCTTGTATAATTAAGAATTCAGGGTGGCACGGTGGTGTAGGGGTTAGCGCTGTCACCTCACAGCAAGAAGGTCTGGGTTCGAGCCCCATGGCCAGCGAGGGCCTTTCTGTGTGGAGTTTGCATGTTCTCCCTGTGTCCGCGTGGGTTTCCTCCGGGTGCTCCGGTTTCCCCCACAGTCCAAAGACATGCAGGTTAGGTTAACTGGTGACTCTAAATTGACCGTAGGTGTGAATGTGAGTGTGAATGGTTGTCTGTGTCTATGTGTTGGCCCTGTGATGACCTGGCGACTTGTCCAGGGTGTACCCCGCCTTTCGCCCGTAGTCAGCTGGGATGGGCTCCGGCTTGCCTGCGGCCCTGTGGGGCAGGATGAAGCGGCTAGAGATAATGAGATGAGATGAGAATTAAGAATTAATTGTTCCATCAATGATGGCAAGCCATCCTGGCCCAAATGCAGCAAAACAGGCCGAAACCACGATACTACCACCACCATGTTTCACAGATGGCATAAGGTTCTTATGCTAGAATGCAGTGTTTTCCTTTCTCCAAACAGAACGCTTCTCATTTAAACCAAAATCTTCTATTTTGATCTCATCCATCCACAAAACATTTTTCCAGTAGCCTTCTGGCTTGTTCACCTGATCTTTAACAACTGCAGATGAGCAGCAATGTTCTTTTTGTTCTCCTTGCAACCCTGCCATGCACACCATTGTTGTTTAGTGTTCTCCTGATGGTGGACTCATGAACATTAACATTAGTCAATGTGAGAAAGGCCTTCAGTTGCTTAGAAGTTACCCTGGGGCCCTTTGTGAACTCACCGACAATTACACGCTTTGCTCTTGGAGTGATCTTTGTTGGTCAACCACTCCTGGGGAGGGTAACAATGGTCTTGAATTTCCTCCATTTGTACACAATCAATCTGACTGTGGATTGGTGAAGTCCAAACTCTTTAGAGATGGTTTTGTAACCTTTTCCAGCCTAATGAGCATCAACAATGCTTTTTCTGAGGTCCTCAGAAATCTCCTTTGTTCGTGCCATGATACACTTCCACAAACATGTGTTGTGAAGACCAGATCCCTGTTCTTTAAATAAAACAGGGTGCCCACTCACACCTGATTGTCATCCCACTGATTGAAAACACCTGACTCTAATTTCACCTTCAAATTAACTGCTAATCCTGGAGGGTCACATACTTTTGCCACTCACAGATATGTAATATTGGGTCATTTTCCTCAATAAATAAATGACCAAGTATAATATTTTTGTCTCATTTGTTTAACTGGGTTCTCTTTATCTACTTTTAGAACTTGTGTGAAAATCTGATGATGTTTTAGGTCATATTTATGCAGAAATAGAGAAAATTCTAAAGGGTTCACAAACTTTCAAGCACCACTGTACATACATACACATTTAAATACTTAATTTAATTTATCTAGAAGTTTTCTCTATTTTCTATTATCTGTTTATCCTGTAATGATGCTGCTGGAATTTTAATTTCCCTGAGGGAACCCTCCCAAAGGGATCAATAAAGTTCTAATCTAATCTAATCTAATCTAATCTAATCTAATCTAATCTAATCTAATCTAATCTAATCTAATCTAATCTAATCTAATCTAATCTAATCTAATCTAATCTAATCTAATCTAATCTAATCTAATCTAATCTAATCTAATCTAATCTAATCTATACACTGCCTGGCCAAAATAAAAGAACCACCATTTTGACTGGATAATTACTGCAGTAATTAATGTTTCAGCTGGCAACAGTTCTTTTAACCCTAACTGATGCAGTGAGTAGCTTCTCGTTTCTTAAACAACCATGCCAGAAGATGTATCCCGTGGCTGTGGAAAAGATGTTACTGTGTTTCAGAAGGGTCAAATTATTGGCGTGCATCAAGCAAAGAAAACAACTAAGGAGATTGCTGAAAAGTACTGGAATTGGGTTAAAGAACTGCCCAATTCATTACTAAAACCTGGAAGGATAGTAGTGAACCATCAACTTCAAGGAAGAAATGCAGTAGAAAAAAAAAAACTTGACTGACCATGATCAGAGATCACTTAAATGCTTGGTGACGTTGAATCATATATATATATATATATATATATATATATATATATATATATAAAAGGGCAGCACGGTGGTGTAGTGGTTAGCGCTGTCGCCTCACAGCAAGAAGGTTCTGGGTTCGAGCCCCGGGGCCTGCGAGGGCCCTTCTGTGTGGAGTTTGCATGTTCTCCCCGTGTCCGTGTGGGTTTCCTCCGGGTGCTCCGGTTTCCCCCACAGTCCAAAGACATGCAGGTTAGGTTAACCGGTGACTCTAAATTGACCGTAGGTGTGAGTGTGAATGGTTGTCTGTGTCTATGTGTCAGCCCTGTGATGACCTGGCGACTTGTCCAGGGTGTACCCCGCCTTTCGCCCATAGTCAGCTGGGATAGGCTCCAGCTTGCCTGCGACCCTGTAGAAGGATAAAGCGGCTAGAGATGATGAGATGAGATATATATATAAATTTTAAAAAATTGACAGTAGAACTCACCACTATGTTTGGTCATGAAATTAAGAGCATTTCCACACTCACAATGCAACAAGAACTCACGGGATTGGGACTAAATAGCTGTTTGGCCGTTAAAAAGATGACCTGTTAGTGAGCCTATTCAGAAGAAAAGGCTTCAATTTGCTAGGGAGCATAAAGATTGGACTCTGGAGCAATGGAAAAACATCCTGTGGTCTGATGAGTACAGATTTACCCTATTCCAGAGCGATGGGTGTGTGAGAGTAAGAAGGGATACACATGAAGCAATGCATCCATCATGCATAGTGACCACACAGCAAATTCTACAGTGTTGAATTAACACTTTCAGAGTTCATTTGTGTCCAATTGGACACATATAAACACAATAGGGTATTAAATCAACACTCTGGGTATTAATTCAACACTGGGGATTTTGCTGTGCACTGTACAAGCCTCTGGAGGCAGTGTTATAATCTGGGGTTGCTTCAGTTGGTCAGGTCGAGGCTTAGCAACATTATGGGACATTAAAATGCAGTCAGCTGATGACCTGAATGTACTGAATGACCAGGTTATCACATCAATGGATTTTTTTTCCCTGATGGTACAGGCAAAAAAAAGGGCTCCAGAGTGGTTCAGAGAGTATAAGGAATCATTGTCAAACATGAATTGGCCACCACAGAGTCTTGACACAATGGAGCAGTGAATGAGTGCCATAATCAAAGCTAAATGCGGTCCAACAAAATTTAGCCACGCAGTGTGTGTGTGTGTGTGTTATATTATAGACAACTCACTAAAATTGAGAATGACTAAATCTCAACAGTTGATAGTGCCTGGAGATTATCTACTAAACATTACCTTTTTGTCCCTTTTTTCTTTCTTTCACTTTATTTGGATAGTCCAGGTTATAGCTCTTTATGGCTGGTGGATAATTTAGGACTCTTGTTCCTTAAGTAAGTTCATGTGGACTTCATTAGCACATTTTATAGCACAACACTGCATTAATATTCTATACCAGTTCAGCTTTGACAGTAGTACTGGCTACAAGGCAAATAAGGGGTTTATAACAATGCACTCATTTTTAATTTTATCCTTTCTATGTTAATATCTCATTCACAGGGACTTGTATGGTGGTTACTCCATAAACTGAAGTAAAACGTGCAATTGTTGAGAAGGTGACATTTTCTGTAAGTATATGGGGTTTTTTTTAAACATTTTTGGAAGGAGTCTCCAGTGTCAACAGTCTGTAACAGTGAAAGGTAAAACTATAACTTTAAATTTTCTGACACGAAAAAGTCTTCAGGACAGAGGGATCTGTGTTTTCTCATTAACATGGCAAACTGAATGTTTTGTCTTATTATCTGCACAAACTTTGTTGGAGGAGGTTGTTTTTGCCTTTTTGTTTGTATATTTGTTTGTTTGTTTTGTCTTTCTGTTCCCAACATAAGGCAAAAAGTAGTGAATGGATTTTGATGAAATTTTGGGAAAGGTGGGCCATGGGCCAAGGAACAAATTATTAAATTTTGATGCAAATCCAAATATGTATGTGGATCCAGGATTTTTTTGCTTGTTCCCAACATAAAGAAAAAAAAAATAGTGAACTGATTTTGATGAAATTTGGTGTACAGCTTTAGTATTATCCAATGTTCAAGTGATTTGATTTTGATGTTGATATGTGGCTTGACAGAGATATGCTCTCTACTGAGTGCCCTTCTAGGTAATTGATGTTTCGCAGACATTCAATAGCATTAAACATAACTATAAACTGGTAAAAAGTAAACATTATTTAATTAGTTAATAGATAGATAGATAGATAGATAGATAGATAGATAGATAGATAGATAGATAGATAGATAGATAGATAGATAGATAGATAGATAGAAACTTAGCATTTGCAAATTATTGTAGTATTAGAAGAATAAAACATTCTGGAATCTTCTGTTATTGGAAAGTAATCAATTTTATGGTGGTAACAGTCCTCCACATTGCAATGCATCACACCCCCTTGCTGTTGAATATTTTCCTGTAACTGCAGGCCCTTTTGTGTTTTGTTTCTTATGACAAAAATGTACATCATTTGATCTTTTTAGAATCAGATGATGGGCTACTTCATTACACTCTATCGATGGTTTGTAGACTGTCTGAAACCAATTATCTAAATAAAATGTCACCAATATTAGCTGACTAGCAACATATTAGCTACATTTACAATGAAAATAAACATAGTAACTAAACTCTGAGTAATAGTTGTAATAATCGGTTAGCTACAACCAGGGGCGCAGCTAGAAATATTGGGCCCTATGAAAGATTACAATTTAGGGCCCCCCCGGTAAAATTTTCAAGCTCAAGCAACTGAATTTGAAGTCTGTTTTTGGCTGGCACTTCTACTTTACTATGCATGTGATCAGCTACCTAGCAAGTTTAGGTGATACAATTATTTGGTATATGAACATTTTAAATGCAGAACTGTCAGAATTAGACTGAATAGACTGTTGCCTTAAAATGAAAATTCCATGATATATATGGAATATATATATATATATATATATATATATATATATATATATATATATATATATATATATATATATATATATATAATTTTTTTTCTTTTATGAGCAACTATTATTAGGCCACTCAGTAGCCTATGGAGTTCATTCAATCCAAATGTTTGTGTTGAGAGAAATTGCATGCATCACTGTATCAGTATGGATTTATAACATTCTGTATGCACATTATGGATACTCCAGCGCCCTCCAGCAAACATCATCAATAATCAGGATTACAAAATGTATTCCTTTGTTTCCTCCATTTGTTGACTTACTGTATGTGATCAAATGTATGCCTTGATGAATAACTACACTAGTTTTTTGATACAATTACATAGTGCACTGCAAGAAATCCACTAAGTGTTTTTGGTTTCTTTTAGGCATCACACATTTATTAGAAAACACAGCAAATGTTCAAATATTCAAGTTAAATACTTAGCAACAGTATCAATAAATCCACACATGAACAATAGCAATGATATCTATGACCACAGCTAATGTGCAAAATATTAAAGTTAAATACTTAACAATATCAACAAATCCACACATGAACAATGGCAAAACATCTAGACTTAATTATACAATAAAGATACCTATGAAAAAAGGTGATTTTTTTTCACACACAGTGTGATATCCGGACTTCATAATTTATCACACCTGCTCCTGCTTAGCAACTTCTAGAATGTACACCTCTGTTGCGCACATAGAAAAACTGACAGCTGATCTAAGCTGCGCTAACATCGCTGTGCATACACGGAGCTACACATTTCACGTGTCCCACTCCCAGAATCAGACTGTACCATTAGTAAAAAGGGTGGAGGGGTGAAATGACAATGTCATAAATAATTCAAGAAAAATGTTATAGCAAATCATAACCATGTATAATTTGCATATTTTAATAGATGAAATGAAATATGGCGGCACGGTGGTGTAGTGGTTAGCGCTGTCGCCTCACAGCAAGAAGGTCCTGGGTTCGAGCCCCGGGGCCGGCGAGGGCCTTTCTGTGTGGAGTTTGCATGTTCTCCCCGTGTCCGCGTGGGTTTCCTCCGGGTGCTCCGGTTTCCCCCACAGTCCAAAGACATGCAGGTTAGGTTAACTGGTGACTCTAAATTGACCGTAGGTGTGAATGTGAGTGTGAATGGTTGTCTGTGTCTATGTGTCAGCCCTGTGATGACCTGGCGACTTGTCCAGGGTGTACCCCGCCTTTCACCCGTAGTCAGCTGGGATAGGCTCCAGCTTGCCTGCGACCCTGTAGAACAGGATAAAGCGGCTAGAGATAATGAGATGAGATGAAATGAAATATTTTATTTCAAAAACTTACACAAGGCAATACTATTAAAATAATATTAATATCCCTCACAGGTCCCCCTGTCAGTGCCAGGCTCTTAGAATTGTCCTAACTCCCCCCCCCCCCCCCCCCCCCCAGCGGCGCCCCTGGCTACAACTGCTTACACAAAATCTTCGCAATGACTTTTACAAAACCATTGCTACAGGACTATCATGTTTTATGATGAAGAAGCAATATCAAGCTGGACCGAATTTGCAATTAGTTCTGAGACTTTTGTCTACTTTCATTACTCATCATTTAAGCACACAACTCAAATGGATTCTGTTTCTTTCTGTATTATACAGCATGTTAGATATATACTGAATTGACTTTGGTGTTGTGACACAATATTCTTTCAAGTATGTTCAATACCCCCAAAACTAGGCTACCATTCAATTAATGCCTTGTTGGTTGACTTCATCAGAAAAAAGAAACAGAGCTCTACAGAGCTACACAACTTTGCCCATTCTGCTGCAAAGTTTATAAGTGAGTGGCTGACAAATGTCTTGTGCCACACAGAGTCTAACTGGCTGAACTATTTTGACTCAAGTCCCCACGCTTAGTTGTTTATGTCCATTTCTTGATTTTGCCTCTGCTCTCGGCCATCACTATCTTTATTGTCTGAGCTGATCTTCATCAAAGTGGCTGCTAATGAGTTCCATTGGAACTCATTTGGAACTCATTTGAAGAAGGTGATTAGATTGCAGTAATAAATTATGCGTGTACTCAGCAGGATATTATTCTCTGATGCCTAGAACAGCAGCAGTGCCATCCATGCTCTCAGGATGTCATCATTAAACCCTGCTTGCTCTCTTTCTTGCTTAACCTGCACCCTTTTGCACCTTCCTGTATTGCACTTTTTTCCTCCCACACTTTTCTGTTGCTCCCTCTTTATGGTTCCTCCCACTCTTTCTCTCTGCTTCTAGTTTTCCTTGCCTTGATCACATCCACAGCAACTAAAGGCCACTGCTACTCTGGTATTCACTTCGATTTAATTTTATACTTGTATAGCTCTTTTAACAGTAGACATTGGTCATAAAGCAGCTTTACAGAAATCCAGATACAGTTTTAGATCTCTGATGAGCAAGCCAGAGGAAACAATAGCAAAGAACAACTCCCTGAAACAACATAAGGAAGAAACCTTGAGATACGAAATTGGATGATGGAATTGATCATTAAAGTCATGACTCAACCACCTCTGTGTATTATATATCATACGGGCAAAACAGTATTGTGTTCGAAAGGATGTTCAGACTGAGCATTTTAGTCTTTATGCTTATAGCAGTGGTTCTTGGGTACAAGTTTACAGTATGTAGTTGAGATTATCCACTGAACAAAGAGAAACATCAGAATGGTCATATATTCTGTTTTTTTTTTTTGCTGGCAACATAAGAATGTATTAATAATTTCCAGTAATAAAATAATACTTCACATTTTACTTATTTACAGTATAACTGACTGTGGGTTGTGGTCATAAATGTGCATCCTTCCATACATTCATATAGTCGGTAGACAAAGTAAGATAGATCAAGAGTCTAAACCAAGCACAAAGCTACACAGATGAGGGTTTTGCTCAGTGCCTAAGGATTTGAACAATCTTCCACTAACTACTAAATAAACATGACCACTGGTCTAAAACTGCTCTCCTTTTAATAGCAGAATGTTTGTGTAATTTGCACAGCTCCGTATTTTATTGGGTGTCATGTAACCTTCATAGGTCACAAACATAGGTCATAGGTCCACTTAAATCACATTCAATAAGCTTATTGCAGTCCTTGAAAACATGGCTATTGTCATCTCCAACTTTCCAATAACTCCAGGTCATCAGTCAACTGTCCCTGCTTTTGGTAACATGGTCTTCTGTACATATGCACTGTATATGCATGTGCAGGGGTAGCCATCAGATCCCTATTCACAGCAAGCAGCAAGATGCTTCATTACCTGACACATTTCTTGCTTCTCCTACCCAATTACCATTTCCAGTTGCAACATACTCGTAAATAGTGCATAAACCCAACTGAAATCCACTGCAAAGAACAAATGCAGAGATACAGTATGAGCTCAATGATGTCTCACACACATGAGTAGGCATTACACCCATATTTATTATAGACGATGGTTATTTGGTATGATCTGATTTGATGTTTGGTTTGGTGTCCTGTGTGTAATCAAAATGGGAGGGGAAGCTGTAATTAGGAGAGATTGACAGCTTATCTGAGGTAATTATGGTAAAGTCTGATGAAGGTCTCAGATGGGAGCCGGAAAGAGAGAAACGACACCTTGTGTTGCTACCTTGATTATTTCATGGAAAGGAGAAGCAGGCACAGTGTGAATATGCCTTTCCATTGGTAATTTGACCTCACACAATTCCACTCCAGAGCAATTCCAGCATTATGGACGTGACACTTGAACTCAAAATGGCAACAAATGACCCAATGCATGTTTTATTGTCTCCCAGTATTTAAACAGGTGTTGCATATTTTAAGGCTGTACCATACTGGAGAAGTGATAGAACAAGAACAATTCCCATAGTACATCTAGGGCATGCCAGAAAATGCCAATAAAAGATGCGTTATGGATGTGACAGAAAAAGTATCACTTTTCTTGGGTGACTGTACATTTTTATCAAACTCTGTGAAATTGTAAACCTAATATCGAAATGGAGATATCCATTTGATAGAGGGGTCCAAGGTGAATATTAAAAAATCTTTGTTTAAAATATTTTGTACTTCATGCAGAGTTTCGGAAAGAAAAGTCAGCGTTATGGATGTGACGAAATTCCATTATGGATGTGACGCGTCTGAAATAGACATGGCATATGTTTAGAAAATCAGCAATTTAACCACCATAACCCTTTGAAAAACTCTCTAAATATCAGCTAAAACTATCAAAGTTCTTAAATAATATTTAGGATGGCTATTGTTTTGCTGTTTTGTGGATTTTAGCATACATTTCTGTGGCTTGTGGCAATAATATAGAATTGTACATGATCAAAGTTGATTTTAGCTTGGGTTTTACATTATAAGAAAGAAAGACTGACAGTGACATATTAGGTTGGTTACAAATTGGTTCAACTTATTCACATCTGTAAAATACAGGCCTAAGTGATATCTCTGGGAGTGGTTTTGATGTATTACATATTGCTTTATTTTTGCATGGTGAGGTTGACATTTACATGGAATTGCCCTCCAATGGCTTTTATGTGTGATACAACAATGGAAATTGTGTCATTAGTCAGGCAAAAGTGCATTAAAGAAAACTTTCCTCATGGCAGCCATTGATACCAGCAGGTGTTAAAGGGTGTAAGTATTCTGGTCGACATCTAAACAGGATTTCTGTTTGAAATTCATTAATTCTGAAATTCACCATACTGGAACAGAGTGAGTCCTTAGATTTTGGCTCTGGCAGCCTCACCTGTATGCCCAGCATGCTATGATTTACAACTGCTGATAAATATGCATTTCACTGTGCCATCTGCCTCTTTGGAATTACTGCCTCTCTTTTATTGTCCTCCTTTATTGTCTTCTACAGTCTGGCTTCCTAATCTTGAGTGCATCCCAAGAACAGTAAATTCCATAATTACAGGGATTCTTCCTGAAAACAAATCAAAAATTAATACACTATATGGACAAAAGTTTGTAGACCCCTGACTATCAAACTCATATGTGCTTTCTGAACATCCCATGCCAGATATAGTCCTCTTTTGCTGTTAATAACCTCCAATCTTCTGGGAAAGCTTTCCAGTAGATTTTGGAGTGTGGCTGTGGGGATATGCACATTCAGTCACAAGAGCATTACTGAGGTCAGGCACTGATGTTGGTGAAGGAGGCCTGGGGTGCAGTTAGCATTCTAGTTAATTCCAAACATGTTCAGTGGGGTTAAGATCAGGGCTCTGTGCATGCCACTTGATTTCTTTCACACCAGCCTTGGCAAACTATTGCCGCTTTTCCACTACCAATGCGGCTGAGTTGGGCTGAGCCGTGCCGTGCTGAGTTGGGCTGAGTCGAGCTGAGTGGGGCTGTTGGAGTTGCATTTCGACTACAACCGCGCTGAACCGTGCTGGCTGGAAGTGGGTGGACACATTGGGTGGAGTTAGCGAAAGTGGGTGGACGTCACATTATGTCGTTAGGCGACGCAAACAGTGACATCAGTGACCTTTTAAGCGGTAGTCTCATGACCCGGATAGTAAACAATAAACATGGAGGACATGGAGTCGTTAGTGTTGCTGGTCTTGGTGCTGTGGCTTGTTGTCACCGACAACGCCAACAGATACTGGCAAGAGCGTATAGATGAGGCGAGGCGCATAAGGCTTCAGAAATTCTCATAATTCGTAATTCTTCTTTTTCCGGGTTTATGGTGTTTACAGATCCCAGGGTGCTCGCGGGGCATGTGTGGGCATGTGAGGACACTCCTCCTCACCAATCAGTGCACAGGGGAGTGTCTCCTCACGCCCCTAGCCCCGCTTGGCTCGGTTGGGCTCACTTCAGCCCCACTCCAAAACCGTGCGAGTTTTGGGTGCTAAGTAGGGCTGAAGCGAGCTGAGTCGTGCTGCTCTGAGGTAGTCGAAATGCGAGCCGTGTCGGGCTGAAGTGAGCTGAAGTGAGCTGAAAAAGGGTAGTGGAAAAGGGCCATATGTCTCCATAGACCCTAGACAGTGCACAGGGGCAGTGACATGCTGGAACATGTTTGGGCTCCTTAGTTCCAGTGAAGGGAATTTGTAATTCTACGACATACAAAGACAACCTATACAATTGCATGCTTCCAGTTGTGTAGCAACAGCTTGGTAAAGAACCACATGTGGGTGTGATCATCATGTATCCATATACTTATATAAGATTAATTTATGTAAGATAAATTTATGTAAGGAGTGTTATTTAGCTTAAATATACAGGCTCCACTTTAGATTTATTTTACCATTCATTTTGGCAGAACTTAAAACAAAAATTATACCATAACAGCTTTTTTCCCCATAAATATTTGTAATTGAATTTTGCTGTGGCGGCATGGTGGTGTAGTGGTTAGCACTGTCGCCTCACAGCAAGAAGGTTCTGGGTTCAAGCCCAGTGGCCAACAGGGGCCTTTCTGTGTGGAGTTTGCATGTTCTCCCCATGTCTGCATGGGTTTCCCACACAGTCCAAAGACATGCAGGTTAGGCTAATTGGTGGCTCTAAATTGACTGTAGGTGTGACTGGTTGTTTGTCTCTATGTGTCAGCCCTGTGATGACCTGGTGACTTGTCCAGGATGTACCCCGCCTTTCGCCCATAGTCCCCATAAGTATTTGTATTGGATTTTGCTGTGGCAGCATGGTGGTGTAATGGTTAGCACTGTCGCCTCACAGCAAGAAGGTTCTGGGTTCAAGCCCAGTGGCCAACAGGGGCCTTTCTGTGTGGAGTTTGCATGTTCTCCCCATGTCTGCATGGGTTTCCCCACAGTCCAAAGACATGCAGGTTAGGCTAATTGGTGGCTCTAAATTGACTGTAGGTGTGAATGGTTGTTTGTCTCTATGTGTCAGCCCTGTGATAATATGGTGACTTGTCCAGGATGTACCCCGCCTCTTGCCCATAGTCAGCTGGGATAAGCTCCAGCTTGCCTGCAACTCTGCACAGGATAAGCGGTTATGGATAATGGATAGATGGATTTTGCTGTGGTGAAACATTACATTGGACATGCTTAACATAGGAATGAGGGAGACTAGCAGTTGGACAAAAACAAGAAAAAAATATGGGCTCTTTCTTTAGTTGAAAGATCACTAAGCATCACTGTCCTCCTCAGTAGGGTCAATGTTATCATTAATCAATTCAAAGACAGGGTTCCTGGTTTTAGGAAAAGATTCCAAGGATCCCTTCAGAGAGAACCGTAGCATGTCAAGCTTAATACATGCTAAAATTTCCTGGATTTAGCTATCATACATTGGAGGGGAGGTGTGTTTCCATTTAAGGAGCTTGGTATACCTTGCCAGTAGGGTAGTAAAGACAGTAATGCACTATGATGTGGTGTGCATGCAAAATTTTGAAAGGATTCCACACAAGGCTATTAGAGGATCAGGATCTAGATCACATTTAAGGGTTTTCTTAAGCGTTTAAAATATCTGAGACCAAAAATACATTAGTCGTGAGGCATGTCCAGAACATGTGGAGGTGGTTGGCAGGAGATTGTTTACACTTCTCACAGATATCACATCTGTTCAGGAATATTTTTGCCAGCTTGGCAATAGTGAATTGAGCTTTGTGAAGTATTTTGCATTACATTACACCATGTTTGGCACAAATAGATGAAGCATGACTTTTGCCTCAAGTGAGACCCCATTGCTCTTTTGAAATGGTAACACCTAAGTCATGTTCTCAAGATGGATAAGATGGCTTTTGTGTGTATGGCATTAATTGGATCATAAATAACTGATAAAAGTCACTTTTTAATAGGGTTCAAAGTAAGAAACTGGTCAGTGTGAGATTCAGGGGCTGAAAAGGGGAAAGTGAGGGAAAAACATTTGTACGTAGTGTCTGATCTGAAAAAGGTGGCTGTTGGGTAGACTGTATCTCAATTACAAGTCTGACAAAGGTAAAAAGATACCTTCTTTATACAAATCATAAATCGTAGCAATCCCACTGCTCGCCAAATGCAAATGTGGGATCTGAGCGTGAGAAATGAGTGGTTATTCAGGATAGGTGTGTGGATTGAAGTCCTGTATAGCCCATACTGTTTTCTACATTGAAGCCAAGTCAAAAGTGTTGATGATGATGGGGTTGCAAGGTGCTTTGTTAGAAGAAACAGGATGTTGGAAACAGACTGCATGTAATTAGTGTTGTGAAGAGGAGGTCTCAGTATGGGCCCAGAGTGAATAATTGTCGGAAGATTTGGGTATAATCCAAGAAAGTTTATGGAGCTTGCAGGCCCAATAATAATGGTGAAAACTGGGAAGAGCCAGGCCTCCAACCATAAAAGGTTTTTAAAGACAAACAAACAAACAAACAAACAAACAAACAAACAAACCCTCAACTCACTCACAAACAATATTTGGTGATGAATTATCCTCTTTAATTCAGACCACAGGTTTTCAATAAAGTTTAAGTTCTGGAGATTGATATAGCCATCACAATGCACTGATTTTGTATTCTGTTAATTATTAATTAATCCATCTTGAGTAACTGTTTTATCCTGGCCAGGATCATGCTGGATCCGGAGCCTATTATGTGAACAGGAATGCATCATGGATGGGAGGGTCCATGGCAAGACACTATACACATTTACACTTGGGGGCAATTTAGTAATTTACCCAGTCCGCCTACCAGCATGTTTTTGGAGGAACCACACTGCAAAAAATGGCCTTTCAAAAATAAGAAATAAAAGATTTAAACAAAGCATATTTGCTTGAATCAGGTGAAAAAAAATCTGCCAATGGAACTAGTCAAATTTGACTTGGTAAGATTTCTTAAAGTAAGATGAAAAATCTAACCTGTTTTTAGATTAAATAATTCCAAAATAAGATTGGGGAACTTATTATGCGAGATCTGATTAACTCAAAATAATCAAAATAGCTCTTATAACAAGATCGTACTTCTTACAGTTAGCCATTCAAGTCATTTTTATTTATTTCATTTTAAGGGTATTTCACTTAAATTCATGACAAAGTCTTAGCAGTAAAAACTGAATTTAAGATAAATATACTAATATTAGGATTGTTAAATTCTACAACTAAGCATTGCTAGCTTAAAAGATTCTCCTTTTGTGACCTGTAATTAGTAAAATACTCTAGATATGAGACCAGAGACTATCTTGAATCAAGTTGACGACACATGTAGCATTGCAACAAGTTTTTTTTTTTCCCATTTCAACATTCAAACATTAAAACATCTCTTAAGATTCCACTTCCCCAGGACCTCAGGCACCAAAAAAAAAAAAAAGTCTATGCATTTTGACTTACAGTGCTTACACAACGCCAAAGCAACAGTGCATTTTGGGGGCACTGCTATTCATGTGTACAAGGGGTTTACAAGATCAGGCACAAAAAAAAAAAAAAACCAAACAAACAAATAAACAAAACACTGAACTTAACTCACAGCATTCCAAAAAGACCTCACTAAAACGCCCTCCACTCACTCATAGCCTTGTTGAAGGCACTTGTCTGGTCTAGAGTATGTACAGCATCTAGAAGGACCTCACTCTGAATGACTGAGAAAACAGTCGTAGTAAACTTAGGATATGTAAGGTGGAGTTGAATTGTAATGAAAGATTCAAAGGTTTCAGTAAAGTTCATTTATTCCCAAAACAAGCATACTTTTTTTTTCTTGAAACAAGATGAACCGCATTTGACAAATGTCCAAAATGTACTTACTTTGTTTAAAAAAAAAAAAAACAACTTGTTTTATTTTCAAAGGTGCTCCAAATAAGACTTTTTCAAGACATTTTGTCTATACAAGATTTTCAAGATGGACTGTCTAAAAACTAGCCTTTCTAGCTAAATGAGGTTTTGCTTGTTGGGCAATAATGTCTTATAATAAGGGTGGCTAGATGTTTTGACTTGAAAATAGACAAATAAACTTCCTAAGATTTTTATTTTTTGCAGTGCAGAGAAGCCAGAGAAAACCTACCCTGTGGTCGTAACTGAGCTGAGGCTCAAACTGGAGACCCTGGAGTAATGAGACAGCAGTGTTGCCTGCTGCATCATAATGCTGCCTCCTTTTAATTATTTCTGTGTTAATTTAGTTGTATGTTTGAACTATCCACCTACAGGCAAGTGTTGCCCTCCTGGCCATTTGAGTCTTATCTGACCACAACACTCCAATTCTTCTAATGAGGCTTGGGAAGGTTCAGGAGCTGTTTATTGCAGGTTGCTCTCAGCGAGGGCTACTTTCCTCAATCATTCCAAACAGCTTGTTTTAATTGGATCAAGTAAAGCATTTTCTCATCTCATTATCTCTAGTCGCTTTATCCTTCTACAGGGTCGCAGGCAAGCTGGAGCCCATCCCAGCTGACTACGGGCGAAAGGCGGGGTACACCCTGGACAAGTCGCCAGGTCATCACAGGGCTGACACATAGACACAGACAACCATTCACACTCACATTCACACCTACGGTCAATTTAGAGTCACCAGTTAACCTAACCTGCATGTCTTTGGACTGTGGGGGAAACCAGAGCACCCGGAGGAAACCCACGCGGACACGGGGAGAACATGCAAACTCCACACAGAAAGGCCCTCGCCGGCCCCGGGGCTCGAACCCAGGACCTTCTTGCTGTGAGGCGACAGCGCTAACCACTACACCACCGTGCCGCCTGTAAAGCATTTTAAATTTGACAAATCACAAGAACCAACTACTCTGCGATTTTTTTTTTAATGTCTCTGGTTGTGCTTAAAGTGCAACAATGTGATTGTGCTACCTCATTTTGGTGACTGACTGCAAGACCGTTACACACTATGAGATTGAGATTCTTGTGCCAATGGCACAAAACATTCTTACCCTTTGAGAAATATTAGATACATTTTCCTTTGTTTAATATGTCTTTGCTATCATTTTTTAAAGTCTAATATGACATTTGGCTGTTCTTTACTCTTGAGGTCTGTTCCATCACCTGACCCTGCTCTCTGGTCAACCTGACACAGAATAAATCACCAGCATTATGTGCAAGCTTGAGTGTACAATCTCCTACATTTATATATGTTATGCCTTCTTGTTTGCCTGCATGACACAGTCACATTTGTTTTAGAAAAGCAAAGAAATATTGCATTATATGTTCATATACTTATTATAGCACAATTCATTTGTACATAGTGTTATCTATTTATGAAGTTATACTGTATGTTTAAAACAATCTATTAACTAAATAACTCCTTCAAGGCCTTTTATTTATTGTGAAACTATTGTAAAAAAAAAAAAAAACAACCAAAAAAAAAAAAACCCTTCTATGACTATATTTTGAAGATGAATTTGGGTCCTTGCGGTGTGCCTGCCTATAGTAAAGTAATATCCAATACAAACTGATTCTCACATGAACCACTCTGCATTTCATTTATTTTTATAATTATCATCTGTAGGTGGGCCAATTTGGCCTTCATTAATACTCTCCACGGGATATTCCTCTGATGCCCAGGCTTTCACAAAGGCAGAAATTTAGATTTTTTTTTTGGTCACATTAAAATGAATTTGAAGCATAATATTTGTCCTGAGCCTCTTACCTGAGATAATAAATGAAGAGGGGGGCAAAACTGAAAAAATAGTGAAGACAGATTTCAATAAAACTTAAAGCCTCTGTTTGGTTAACTTCATACTGGTGGAACAGAATTGCAAAAAAATGAGAGACTTTATGTTCACCAAATACTGTTAAATTTTCTTTCTAATCTACATCAGAAATTAAATTAATTCTGTGTTTACTATTAGTAGCAAAACTGACTTACAATTGACTTGAAAAATTGAATTTCAAATGCCCTATAATGTCAACACAAGTTGATTTAAGCAGTTGTGGAATGCACATCTTATTCTGGCCTTACCCTGGCTATGGCACCTGGCTATCTTTGTTCTCACCCATGCTGTTTTCTTATCCCAGTCAGTGTATATTCATTCTCCTTTGTTTGTTCTTTGTCAGTGCATGTGTGAAAGTTAGCTGTGTGACTGTTTTTCATTCTTTTTATTTTCCTGTTCAAATACCACATCTCTCAATGTGTTTTTTTTTTTGGACCCAGTTTACATATTTGGTCCTTGGATTATGGATTTGCCTCAGTTTGCCCAGTATGCCTGTCCTCTTCTCCTTCTGTAAACTGTGGAAGTGTTGCTACCTCACAGCTTCATGGTGCTCAAGTTACTGTCTGTGTGGAGGTTCAGATAAAGATGAACAAATTATGTTAATATAGCCTTCACTGTGCTTGAAGCCAAGAAAATTCACCGAGGCCTAGTCCTAACTACTGGTAAACAGACTGGAGGTGAATCTAAAATTTTACTTCTTTTATTATCCATTTTGTCTGTTCATCCACAATATAACAGCATTTATTACAACCAAATCCACATCTTTTTGAAAAATGTCATTATCATGTTGACATGTGGACAAAGGAAACAGCTTTTTGTAAACTATTGATGTATGACTGTCCTGCAATCACAATTCTAAGATGGCACAACTTATTGTAATAGTATTTTCTGTATCATGTCTTTTATGTTCATGCTGCATTGGTTTATATAGTACAGTTCAGAAGTGATGGATGTGCAAGAAAACACATAGCTGGCATGATACTGACGTTGCTTGAATGCTTGCTATAAGCCTACATATCATTTGCAGAGTTGAGCTCTGCAGTGTCTTTAAGCTAGTTTATATCAAGATGGCTGTGCATGCTTCCATAAAACACATTAAAACAACAGTATAACTACAACCCCAAATCATAAAAAGTTGGGACGTGGTTGAAATTGAAATAAAATCTGAAAACAATTATTTGTAAATTGTCACAAGCCAAATGGCAATAGGTGCTGGTTAGACCCAAAAAGCAGACTCATGTGCACAGGAGTAAAGAAGGGCATATCAGGGTTTAAAGGGCCTTTAAAGTCTTTAAAGGGCATATCATGGGTAAATTCAGGAGCAAGATCAATGTAATTCTCCTATTTTATATTAAACTTTGGTCAAATACGTATTTGTAACATTCTGCATTCTCTGCAATTTCTTTACCTTGTGCAATACCAGAAAAATTCAGTTGAAATCAAGCCATTTGATGTGAATTGGTCCGCCTCTGAAAAAACTTGCCATTTGAATTTCCTGGGAAACATTGATTTCCGTGACATCATCTGCGGGACACCTCCCTCTGAATCCTACATCAGCGCTGGTTTGTTTATGAGAAAATGACCTGGTGGTTTTCTGCAAATTTCTTCAACGTTATCACATAATTATTAAAATGGTTAACAGATGTATCGTAGGAGGGTGTAGCAACACCAATCTTGATGGGATTAGTACTCATCGTTTTCCAAAAGCCCGGACAACGAGAGAGAAATGGAAGTGCTTGGTCTACACAGGCTGTGCACTGAAACCGTGCAAAGTGCGCGCAGCCTGCTTGCGCTTCCGCAGGTGACGTCACGAATCTGGCTCCAGACTCCCTTGGGATTTTTCCAGACGCATTTTGTTATTTAATTTTTTTCTGCTGTAGACAGATGGCCTTGTGCAAAATTACCCTTCTGGATGAGTGTGTAAAGGGACATACTTTCATATAAAAACCCTGAAATTGGTCCAGAATATGCCCTTTAATCTTGAACGTGCAGCACTGGAGGAGGGGAGAAGCTGCCAGGAAAAAATCTGGAATGGAGCAATGGGGGAATGGGGGCTAGTGTCAAACAGGAAGAGTAAAAGTGTCAGACAAGCATGGAAGCAGAAAAATGTCATCAAGTCCAGAACAAATCCCTGCAGTGGGAAAAGAGCTCACAGTCCAAAAACAAAAGTTAAGAGTCCAGAGTGCTTCCGTGGTGGGAGAAATGCACTCACAGTCCCAACAAGAACATAGAGTCATCTATATCCCCCGCCCTATATACCAATGTGGCAGTGAGGGCATGGCCAAGCGTCAGTTTGTGAATGGAGGGCGGGGCTGGGGAAGGTGAGTGGCTAAGTCATTACACCTGATGTCAATTAATGTGTGTGTGTGTTGCAGGGATGGTGGAGCATAAAAGGAAGGGGAGAGCAGAGAAGAGGCCTCTCCCAACCAGAACATGTGTGTGTGTGTGTGTGTGTGTGTATATGTGTGAAGGAGTAAAGCTGGAAAGCTGAACAAAATAGCTAAAAATAAAGTGTGTGTGTGAACATCAACACTCGCCTGCCATGCTTCTGTGCTCCACCCACATCAGGATCTGTTACAGTGGTGCCGAAACCTGGGAGCACGGCAGGCGAGTGTTGATGTTCACACACACACTTTATTTTTAGCTATTTTGTTCAGCTTTCCAGCTTTACTCCTTCACCCATACACACACGCATGCATGCACACACATGTTCTGGTCAAGAGAGACCTCTTATCTGCTCTCCCCCTCCTTTTATGCTCCACCATCCCTGCAACAAACACATATTAATTGACAGGTGTAATGACTTAGCCACTCACCTTCCCCAACCCCGCCCTCCATTCACAAACCGATGCTTGGCCACACCTTCACTGCCACAACCAACTATATACCAGGTTTCAAGATATTATTTGTCACATTTTTCACGTTCTGCTGCAGGAAACCAACCCTACCTCTTTACACTGACCTCAGCAGCCCATGACATAAGCCCACCGGACCTTTGGTCCAGGTGAGCTCGTCTCGTCTCGTATTCTTCCACTTTATTCGGGACCGGGTCGCGGAGGCAGCAGTCTAATCATGGAAGCCCAAACTTCCCTTTCCCCAGACACCTCGGCCAGCTCCTCGGGAAGAACACTGAGGCATTCCCAGGCCAGCCGAGAGACATAGTCCCTCCAGTGTGTCCTGGGTCTTCCCCGGGGCCTCCTCCAGGGGGGACATGCCTGGAACACCTCCCCAGGGAGGCATCCAGGAGGTATCCGAAAAAGATGCCCGAGCCACCTCAGCTGATTCCTCTCGATGTGGAGGAGCAGCGGCTCTACTTCGAGCTCCTCCCGAGTGACTGTGCTTCTCACCCTATCTCGAAGGGAGCGCCCAGCCACCCTGCGAAGGAAACTCATTTCAGCCGCTTGTATCCATGATCTTGTTCTATCGGTCATTACCCAAAGCTCATGACCATAGGTGAGAGTCGGAACATAGATCGACCAGTAAATTGAGAGCTTTGCCTTTTGGCTCAGCTCCTTCTTCACCACGACAGACCGGTAAAGCGACCTCATCACTGCGGAGGCTGCGCCGATCCGCCTGTCAATCTCACGCTCCATCCTTCCCTCACTCATGAACAAGATCCTGAGATACTTAAACTCCTCCACTTGAGGCAGGACTTCTCCACCAACCTGAAGAGGGCAAGCCACCCTTTTCTGGTCGAGAACCATGACCTTGGACTTGGAGGTGCTGATTCTTGTCCCAGCTGCTTCACACTCGACTGCAAACCGCCCCAGTGCATGCTGAAGGTCCTGGTTTGAAGAAGCCAACAGGACAACATCATCCGCAAAAAGCAGAGATGAAATCCTGTGGTTCCCAAACAGGATTCCCTCTGGCCCCTGGCTGTGCCTAGAAATTCTGTCCATAAAAATTATGAACAGAACCGGTGACAAAGGGCAGCCCTGCCGGAGTCCAACATGCACTGGGAACAGGTCTGACTTACTGCTGGCAATGCGAACCAGACTCTTGCTCCGTTCATACAGGGACCGGACAGCCCTTAGCAAAGAGCCCTGAACCCCATACTCCCAAAGCACCCACCACAGAATACCACGGGGGACACAGTCAAATGCCTTCTCCAGATCCACAAAGCACATGTGGACTGGTTGGGCAAACTCCCATGAACCCTCGAGCACCCTATGAAGGATATAGAGCTGGTCCAGTGTTCTGCGACCAGGACGAAAACCGCATTGTTCTTCCTGGATCCGAGGTGAGCTAAAAATTAAAATTTCTCACATTTCTTAGTATCATAATCAACACATATACCAACTTTCAAGACCATACCACTCATAGTTTTCAAGTTCTGCTCTGGAAAAAAAAAACTACCCCTAAGACTAACCTGAGAGACCAAGTCTGAAATTGTTTCCATAGAAACATGAAAAATTAATTTCTCAAATTTCTTAGTATGAAAAGGCACATCTACTTCACCTTGTTAACATGTGTACCAAGTTTCAAATCCATATCATGAATAGTTTGGGATATATGCTCTGGAAATGAACATTGCTCTTAGAAACTAAGTCAAAATCTATTTTTTATGTAAAAATTTGAAAAATACTTTTTTTTTTTTCAAAACTCCAAAATAGCAAAAGGCACCAGTTCACATGTTGCTTGATATATTTACAAAGTTTCATGAAGATATCTTCAGAAGTTTTAAAGATATGGCCCAGAAATGAAAACATGACCGGACGGATGGACAGACAGAATCTGTTTCTAAAAGGCACATTTACATCACTTTGTTAACATGTATACCAAGTTTCAAATCCATATCATACATAGTTTTGTATATATGCTCTGGAAATGAATATTGCTCTTAGAAACTAAGTCAAAATCTATTTTCTATGCAAAAATTTGAATTTTTTTCTTTCAAAAATCCAAAATAGCAAAAGGCACCAGGTCACATGTTGCTTGATATGTATACAACATTTCATGAAGATATCTTCAGTAGTTTTAAAGATATGGCCCGGAAATGAAAACATGACTGGACGGACAGCCGAACGGACGGAACCCGTTTCTATATCCCCCCCCCAAACGAAGTTTGGGGGGGATAAAAAACAAGAGGCAAAAGTAATCCATCAGGAATAGCAGAGTAATCCCACAGTGCACAGCAAAGTAGCACAATAACGGAGTCCAAAGCAAAACAGGAAAAAAGGCAAAATAATGTAGCTTGAGGCAGAGACAATACTGCGCCAAGTGAATCTCCGAGTGGTATAATATAGAGCCATGGATGAGCTGATCAGAGACAGGTGTGCTGGCTGCAGTATGGGGAAAACTTAGGGAAAACCAGGGAGTGGAGTAAAAGACCAGATCAGGACCTAGATATTCCTGGCTGGCTTGTGACAGTACTCCCTCCTACGGACGCCTCCTGGCGTCCCAGATGGTGCCTCTGGGTTCTTGTGGTGGAAGTCCCCAATGAGTGAGGGGTCCAGGATGAAGCATGCTGGGACCCAACACCTCTCCTCCAGGCCATATCCCTTCCAATCAACTAGGTACTGCAACCTCCAACCTTGCCGACGGGCCTTTAGCAGCTTCTTGACAGGATAGGCCTCACCTCCATCAATGAACCTGGGGGGAGGGGTCTTGGAGGGAGGGGAGAAAGAGCTGGAGACCAGGGGTCTCAGTTGAGAGACATGATAGGAAGGGTGAAAATGACACACGGACCTAGGTAACATCAGCCTGACAGTAGTGGGGTTAATAACTTTGGAAATGGGAAAAAGACCAACAAACCTGAGTGCCAGCTTACTGGAGGGGGTTTGAAGGGGAAGGTTGGCAGTAGATAACATAACCCTCTGTCTGGGACGATAGACTGGAGCTGGTGTACGGCATCGGTCCACCTTCCTCTTATATAATTGGCTGGAATGTAGCAGACAACACCTGGCATGTGTCCACACCCTGCAACAGCATCAAATGAAGGCTTGGGCAGAAGGGACAGATGCTTCCTCCTCTTGTTTGGGAACAAGAGGTGGCTGGTACCCGAGACAACACTGAAACGGGGTCAATGCAGTAGAGGATGATGGGAGGTTATTGTGTGCATATTCAATCCAAGGTAGGGCCTGGCTCCAGGAAAATGCATTGCCCGAGGTCAAGCATCATAGGGCAACCTTTAACCTCTGATTAGTGTGCTCTGTCTGACCATTAGTCTGAGAATGGTAACTTAAGGAAAGACTAGGGGTGGCTCCAATGAGTCTACAGAATTCCTCCCAAAAGTGAGCAAAAAACTGTGGACTTCTGTCAGACACAATGTCCAGGGGCAAGCTGTGAATCCTGAAAATATTGCTAATAAGGAGTTCAGCAGTGGCGGCACGGTGGTGTAGTGGTTAGCGCTGTCGCCTCACAGCAAGAAGGTCCGGATTCGAGCCCCATGGCCGGCGAGGGCCTTTCTGTGTGGAGTTTGCATGTTCTCCCTGTGTCCACGTGGGTTTCCTCTGGGTGCTCCAGTTTCCCCCCACAGTCCAAAGACGTGCAGGTTAGGTTAACTGGTGACTCTAAATTGACCGTAGGTGTGAATGGTTGTCTGTGTCTATGTGTCACCCCTGTGATGACCTGGCGACTTGTCCAGGGTGTACCCCGCCTTTCACCCGTAGTCAGCTGGGATAGGCTCCAGCTTGCCTGTGACCCTGTAGAACAGGATAAAGCGGCTAGAGATAATGAGATGAGATGAGTTCAGCAGTCTCCTTAGCAAATAGCAGCTTGGGGAGAGGGACAAAATGAGCTGCTTTAGAGAAACAATCAACAATAGTCAAGATACAGGTTTTACCATTGGAACTGGGGAGGCTGGTGACAAAATCCATGGCAATGTGGGACCAGGGACAATGTGGTACAGGTAGCAGTCTTAATAGTCTAGCTATGGGCTGGTTACCAGTCTTGTTTCTGGAACACACGTTGCAGGTTGCCACAAAAGTCTTGACATCCTGCCGCATCATTGGCCATCAGAAACGTTGCCTGATAACGAAGAGGGTTTGGGGCACCCCAGGGTGACAAGCGAGAAGTGAACTGTGCCCCCACTGAAGCACCTGGGAACATCCTCAAAGGGGCACAAACAGAATTAGGTGGTCCATTACCTGGACCTGTATTGCTGGTCAGAGCCTCCTGGACAACCTTCTCAATGTCAAACCAGATAGCGGCCACTAGGCAGTGGACAGGAAGGATAGGTTCTGTGGCGTCTTGCTGAGAGTCAGGTGAGAACTGTCTGGAGAGGGCATCTGACTTGGCGTTCTTGGAGCCTGGTCTGAAAGAAAGCACAAAGTTAAAAAGTGAAAAGAATAAGGACCACCTGGCTTGGCATGAATTAGCAGATTTGATGTATCCAAGGTTCTTATGGTCAGTCCATATGATGAAAGTCTCAGTCCCCTCTAACCAACCAGAGCCAACAGTTCTCAATCACCTATGCTATAGTTGCGTTCAGCTGGAGTCAAGCAGTGCAAGAAAAAAGCACAGGGGTGCATTTTGCCATCCTTAGACAATCTCTGGGACAGGACTGCTCCTACCCCTGTGTCTGAGGCATCCACCTCAAGCACAAACTGAGCTAAAGAGTCTGGGATGATAAGGATGGGTTCAGTGGAAAACTTGCTCTTTAGAGATGTGAATGCATTCTCAGCATGGTTTTTCCAGAGAAAGGAGCATTTGGAGGATGTGAGCTCAGTAAGAGGGGCAGTAATGGAGCTATAATTCCGGATAAACCTTTGATAAAAGTTAGCAAACCCCAAGAAGCATTGCAGCTCCCTGCAAGAGGAAGGGATGGGCCAGTCCGAGACTGCCTTGACCTTATCTGGATCCACTTGGACCTTACCTGGGGAGATAATGAAACCCAGAAATGAGATTGTGCACTTATGGAACTCACACTTCTCAGCCTTAGTGAAATGTTAGTTCTTGAGTAGCCACTGCAGAACCTGTCTGATGTGGGACTGGTGGATCTTGAGTGTGGGAGAAAAGATGAAGATGTCATCAAGGTATATGAAGACGAACTGGTTGATGAAATCTCATAAGACATCGTTGACCAGTGCTTGGAAGACAGCTGGTGCATTAGTGAGCCTAAATGGCAAGACCAAGTATTTGTAGTGCCCAGTGCACATATTGAAGGCCATCGTCCACTCATGTCTCTCCCTAATGGGTACCAGACAATAGGCATTGCGGAAATCCAGCTTGGAGAAAAATTGGGCCTCTTGCAACAGCTCAAAAGTCATGGACATGGGAGGTAGTGGGTGGTGGTTCTTGATGGTGATCTCATTTAAGCCTCGATAGTCAATGCAACGCCTGAGAGACTTGTCCTTCTTGATCACAAAAAAGAAACCAGCTCCCACTGGAGATGATGAGCGACGAATGATCCCAGCTGCAAGAGACTCTGAAATATACATGTCCATGGCCTCTTTCTTGGGGAGTGAGAGGGAATAAATGTGACCCCTGGGGGGAGTAGTCCCAGGAAGCAGATCAATAGCACAATCATAAGGTTGATGTGGAGGGAGAGAGGTGGCCCGGGCCTTACTGAACACCTGACTGAGGTCCCAGTATTCTGCAGGGACATTGGAAAGTTCAGTGGACTCATCAGCACTGGTGACGTGGAGGGTGAGGGAAGTCTTGGCAGAAGACAGGCAGGTAACCAAGCAGCAGGTGCTCCAAGAGAGGACTTTACCATTACTACAAATCAGATGTGGATTATGTAGGCACAACCAAGGAAGACCAAGAACAATTGACTCATGAGAGTTACTCATGGTGAAGAAAGAGGAAGATTACAGGTGGTTACCCAAGACCTTAAGGGTGAGTGGCTCTGTAATGTAGGAGACAGGACTGAGTTTGATACAGTTGAGTGCCCTGGTGGCTAGGGGGTAATCTAACTTTTGCAGGCTGACTCCCAGCTCCTCAGCAAAAGAGGTCCTGATGAAACTTTGGTCTGCCCCAGAATCAATGAGCACCTTAATCGGATGAGTCTTGTTCTGAAAGATGATCTTAGCAGGAAGCACCGGCCTCTCAGCAAGGGAAAACTGTGTTGATACACCCACCCGTATCCCTGCTGTTACTGGTGGGTAGGCCCTTTCAATAGGCAATAGGAGATAAAATGTCCGAGTTTGCCACAGTAAAAGCAGAACCTGGTCTCACGGCGGCGCCTTCTCTCCTCGGGGGTGATACGGGTTCTGCCTAACTGCATGGGCTCTCATTCAGGGGAAGCAGTGGCCTCAGACAAGGAAACAGCAAACTTGGGTTCAAACCTGAGGCTCCTTTTCAGGTTCTGTTGGTGTAACTGGGTATCCACCTGACTGGCAAGATCCACAACACCATCCAGAGTGTAGGTACAGCACATCTCTGCAACTACATTTCCCATAATTCCCTCAGTTCCTGCCCCGGACGATATCCGCTTCATCTCATCTTTCACTGTGCCATGATTGGGTAGCATACTGCTGTGGATCATGATGCAAGCTCACCCATAAATTGAATGATCTGAGCGAATTTCACTCTCTCCATGCTCTTTCTCAGACGTGTGTGCTAAAAAGCACCTCTAGCTCTGCCTGACACTCTCTGCCTCTTTCTCTCCTTTCTCTCTCTCGGTGCCCCATGCCTCCGCTCTCTTGGACCAGTCGCGCCAAGAAGTGTCTCTCTCCCTGATCGGCGTGCTCCCTGACTGGTGCACTCTCTGACTCTCTCTGCCTGACCTCCCAATACAAGTCTCCCGCATCCCGCCGTGTGAACGCCTCGCCAAGGCTGCAGACACGCATAGCTGCCAGTGCCCTGCAACTCTGTCCTCCCAAAACCAGATGCACCTCACTCTCTGCCTCACTCTCTCTGTGACCAGCGTGCTCCCTCTGATCAATGCACCATCTGTATTAAAAAGAGACACTATGGCCTGCAGGCAGAAGCGAAGAAACAAAGGGACTAACACGTGTTGTTGTACGGACCACTGGCTACGGTGCTTCGCTCTTTAAAAAAAAATACACCGAAATGAAGGATCACTGACAAACTCCTTTATGATGCCACACGAGAGTGGTCCCAAGTAAGGCTGGCATTTGGGCAATGTTAGTTTTAGTTTGATTAGTTTATGTGAAAAGTGCTATTTAAACTTGTTTCATGTGTGCGCACAATAATCACATAGCTTTGGTTTTATCATGTTATTGTATTGCTTAGTTTTACTCTAGTAGATAGATTTTGCATGCCTTATCTCTTTATTTTTCTTTCTTTAACATTTTCTTACCATGCACTATTATACACATCTCAACATTCAGACTTCAGTAAACTAAGGGCTGGTTAGCTCAGTTGGTTAGAATGTGGTGCTTATAATGCCAAGATAGTAGGTCTGATCTCTGCATGGGCCAATGATTATTTATGCACCTTTGTTAAAATCCTTTGTCTAATCAGTGACACAGAGCGTCTATGCCCCCCTCCCCCACCTTTTTTGTGCACTTTCACTTACCTGCAAACACACACACACACACACACACACACACATAATATTACTACCTCATATCACCATTTTGTGCTTTGATTGTTAAACTGCTGCTAGTATTATTGAATGTATTTGATCAGTATTATCCTCACTTGATTGTCATTTTAATAAATATTTACAAGAAACTGTGTCTTGTCTGTTCTGCTGCAGTATTACTTGAAACCATCCTCTGCCATCAAAGAATTCACATTGCCTTCACTGATCTAGTGTATCACTAGAGTAATTCATTCATTAATTTAATAATTAATAGAAATATTGATTAGTAAAATTAATGAACTGGTATTTTATGAGACTCATTGTATTAGACTGATTTAATAACACAATTGCACCTACGTAATTTTGGTGCCTCGTGTGAGGAGTGCAATTGCACCTACAAGAGTCTCAGGGAGGTCATGAAGATTGATTTCATCCAATAGAGAGCTGTTAAGTCCATGAAAAAATACATCATACAGGGCACTGGCATTCCAGTCCATGGCTGCAGCCAAGGTACGAAACTCAATGGCATAGTCATAAACCAGCCAGCTGCCTTGCTTGAGCCCCATTAGTCACCTAGCTGCCTCCTTAACCTTGGGCGACCCATCAAAAACCTGCATCTCTTCAGGGTATTCCTTGTAGCTCAAACAACAGGGGACCCCTGCATCCCAAACCACTGTTCCCCACTACCAAGCCCTTCCAGTCAGAAGCATGATGACACAGGCAACTCTAGAGCTCTTGGAAGAGAAAGCAGAGGCCTGGAGTTCCACTGACAAGGAGAACTGGGAAAGGAATGAGCAGCAAGTCCCAGGTTCCCCATCGTAAGGTTGCGGGGCAGGCAGACATGGCTCTCGGGGGGGTTGCACTGTCAGAATGGGTGAGCTAACAGGTGCAGGTGCTGGCTGACTGGAGACAGAATACTGAAGGCTCTCCATCTTAGAGGAGAGTTTCTGCAATGTCTCTGTGATGGCCGTCATACTCTTGTGGACAGCCATGATCTCCTGCTGATGGTAGCCTAAAATAGAGCCTTATTTGGTCAATGCTGCTTTGACTGCATCCAAGTCTGCTGGGTCCATTTCCCTTGGCAGGATTGTTCTGTCAGAAGCCAAATGGCTGCAGGGGCTGACTAGACCCAAAAACTAGACTCACATGCACAGGAATGAAGAATAAAGTTCTTTAATCTTGAACGTGAAGCACTGGAGGAGGGGAGCAGCCACCAGGAAAAAATCTGGAATGAAGAATTAAGGGGAAAAGGGGCTATTGTCAAACAGGAAGAGTAGAAGTGTCAGACAAGTGCAGAAGTAGCAAAACATCACCAAGTCCAGAATGCAACCCTGCAGCGAGAAAAGAGCTCACAGCACAAAAACAAAAGTGAAGAGTCCAGAGCACTTCTGCAGCAGGAGAAATGCACTCACAGTCCCAAAAAAATAAGAGGCAAAAGTAATCCAACAGGAAGAGCAAAGTAATCCCACAGCACACAACAAAGTAGCAAAATAACAGAGTCCAAAGCAAAACAGGGAAAAATAAAAGACAAAATAATGTAGCCTGAGGCGAAGACAATCCTGTGCCGAGTGAATCTCTGAGCAGTATAATATAGATCCGTGGATGAGCTGATGAGAGACAGGTGTGCTGGCCACAATGCAGGGAAGGCTCAGGGAAAACCAGGGAGTGGAGTAAAAGACCGGATCAGGACCTAGATATTCCCAGCTGGCTCGTGACAGTAAATAATCACTGACCTGTATTGCACTCAAAACAATACAGCAGCACATTATTTGATGGTTTACCTCAGATTTTTTTATAAAAACTTTTTTTTCAATTTTTATTCTTGCAACATATTTAAAAAACATTGGGCTGGTAAAGCATTTACCACTTTATAATGTTGTCATTCCTTCTCACAACACTTAAAAGATTTTTAAGGACTGAAGACACTAAGTGATGAAGTATTTCAGGTGTAATTTTGTAATATTCTTCCTGCAAACAAGTCTTAAGTTGTGCAACAGTATGGGGCCATCGTCATATTTTTCGTATGTTGCTCCAGAATCTCAATGTATTTTTCTGCATTAATGCTGCCATCATAGAAGTGTAAGTTACCTTTGCCAAGGGCATTGACACAACCCCATACCATGACAGACCCTGGATTTTGGGCTTGTTGCTGGTAAAACAATCTGGATGGTCCTCTTTATCTTCGGTCCAGTGCACACGGCGAACATTTCTTACAAAAAAGACCCAGAATACTGATTCATCTGACCATAATACACATTTCCACTGTGTGATGGTTCATCCCAGATGTCTGTGAACCCAGAGAAGTCAATGGCACTTTTAGACATAGTTAACATAAGTTTTCCTTTTTGCACAATAAAGTTTTAACTCGCACTTGTGGATGTAATTCTGTATTGTAGTGCCTGATAAAGGTTTGCCAAAGTACTCTCAAGCCCATGTGGTTGTATCAGCTACAAATGAATGATGGTTCTTGATGCAGTACCATCTGAGGGATTGGAGACCACGGGTGTTCAGCTTAAGCTTGTGCCCTTGCCCTTTATGCACCGAAATTCCTCTAGATTCCTTGAATAATTTAATGATGATATGCACCGTGGAGGGTGAAATATCCAAATCCTTTCTTATGTATCTTTGAGGAACATTGTTTTTAAACATTTCAATAATTTTCTCACACATTTGTTGACAAACTGGAGATCCTCAGCCCATCTTTGCTCCTCAAAGACTAGGCTTTTCCTGGATACTGCTTTTGTACCAAATCATTATACAACCCCGATTCCAAAAAAGTTGGGACAAAGTACAAATTGTAAATAAAAACGGAATGCAAGGATGTGGAAGTTTCAAAATTCCATATTTTATTCAGAATATAACATAGATGACATATCAAATGTTTAAACTGAGAAAATGTATCATTTAAAGAGAAAAATTAGGTGATTTTAAATTTCATGACAACAACACATCTCACAAAAGTTGGGACAAGGCCATGTTTACCACTGTGAGACATCCCCTTTTCTTTTTACAACAGTCTGTAAATGTCTGGGGACTGAGGAGACAAGTTGCTCAAGTTTAGGGATAGGAATGTTAGCCCATTCTTGTCTAATGTAGGATTCTAGTTGCTCAACTGTCTTAGGTCTTTTTTGTCATATCTTCCATTTTATGATGCGCCAAATGTTTTCTATGGGTGAAAGATCTGGACTGCAGGCTGGCCAGTTCAGTACCCAGACCCTTCTTCTATGCAGCCATGATGCTGTAATTGATGCAGTATGCGGTTTGGCATTGTCATGTTGGAAAATGCAAGGTCTTCCCTGAAAGAGACGTTGTCTGGATGGGAGCATATGTTGCTCTAGAACCTGGATATACCTTTCAGCATTGATGGTGTCTTTCCAGATGTGTAAGCTGCCCATGCCACATGCACTAATGCAGCCCCATACCATCAGAGATGCAGGCTTCTGAACTGAGTGCTGATAACAACTTGGGTCGTCCTTCTCCTCTTTAGTCTGAATGACACGGTGTCCCTGATTTCCATAAAGAACTTCAAATTTTGATTCGTCTGACCACAGAACAGTTTTCCACTTTGCCACAGTCCATTTTAAATGAGCCTTGGCCCAGAGAAGACGTCTGCGCTTCTGGATCATGTTCAGATACGGTTCCTTCTTTGAACTATAGAGTTTTAGCTGGCAACGGCGGATGGCACGGCGAATTGTGTTCACAGATAATGTTCTCTGGAAATATTCCTGAGCCCATTTTGTGATTTCCAATACAGAAGCATGCCTGTATGTGATGCAGTGCCGTCTAAGGGCCCGAAGATCACGGGCACCCAGTATGGTTTTCCGGCCTTGACCCTTACGCACAGAGATTCTTCCAGATTCTCTGAATCTTTTGATGATATTATGCACTGTAGATGATGATATGTTCAAACTCTTTGCAATTTTACACTGTCGAACTCCTTTCTGATATTGCTCCACTATTTGTCGGTGCAGAATTAGGGAGATTGGTGATCCTCTTCCCATCTTTACTTCTGAGAGCCGCTGCCACTCCAAGATGCTCTTTTTATACCCAGTCATGTTAATGACCTATTGCCAATTGACCTAATGAGTTGCAATTTGGTCCGCCAGCTGTTCCTTTTTTGTACCTTTAACTTTTCCAGCCTCTTATTGCCCCTGTCCCAACTTTTTTGAGATGTTTTGCTGTCATGAAATTTCAAATGAGCCAATATTTGGCATGAAATTTCAAAATGTCTCACTTTTGACATTTGATACGTTGTCTATGTTCTATTGTGAATACAATATCAGTTTTTGAGATTTGTAAATTATTGCATTCCGTTTTTATTTACAATTTGTACTTTGTCCCAACTTTTTGGAATCGGGGTTGTAATCACCTGTTTCAAATCACATCATTATTTAATTGTTTTACCTCATTATTAACCCCAACTTTTTTTGGAATGTGTTGCAGGCCTGAAATGCAGAAATGGATGTATATTAAAGGAAAAGAAAGCCCATGGTTAAAATACAGTTATGAAGATAGATTATGATATAAACTAATGAGTCATGTGAACAATTAAAAAACAAGGAACTCACACAACTAAGATATCCATCTCCAAAAGTCAGTTTCTATGCAGAATTCCCCCATCATGGACAATTTCATGGATGCCGCCATTGAAAATATTTTAACCAATCAGAAAAATCCCCTCGATTGTTTCTGGCAATGCTCTGACATCATTTGGGCACAAGACACGGAAGCTCTGCATAGCGAGTAAGACTTGAAGCTAAACAACTAAAACAACTCTATAAATATTGTTCACTTGTGTGTAACCAATTGATATGGTAATGCTTGATTATCATGATCATCATTGCTATTCGTGTCATTGTTTGAAATACTCGAGGAAATCAGTGAAGAAATGTCGCTGGCGCTATGGTCCATTTTGTCAAATATGGCCGTGTACTCTAAGTGATGTCACACTTTACGGAAACCATTCAGAAAGCAGCTTGGGTGTTTCCAGCAATATTTCCGCCTTTTTCCGTACAAGTGTGATATAACGCATAGTTTCAGCCTCGTTTTACAGGTAAAGAGTTCGGGTTTGTCCGTAAGTCAGGGTTGCAGCTCATTAATACACTATTTCAGATGTATAGTGAAAAAATCCACATTGTCACCTTAGTAGACCTTTCGCTTTGCCTCTTCAGTACTGAACAGCGACACTCAGCCTTGCACCCAAATGACGTCACGCATCGCCCTTCCAACAGGCAACATGGCAGCCTACTGGTGGCAGTAGAGCAGCGATACAAAAAGGCTCACAACTTTCTCATAAATGGTCAAACATGCCTGAAACTTTTCTTACAGACTCTCAATATTACAAGCTACCAACCCATGTGTGCATTTACATAACATTTTCTATTCCTTTAACAAATTTATTCAAGTTGAGCAGACAAAACATGAAAGATCTTGGGTTCATGCTGTCCGCAATGAAATACAAGTAAATTTAGAAATCACTGTTTTCTTTTTTATTTGCATTTTCCATACCGTCCCAACTTTTTCTGATTTATGGTTGTATAAAATTGCAGCAGTGGTGTTTTTTACAGTAATACTATATACTGCTAGCAATATGTTGTACTAAAAAATGCTTTTCACTCCGTTTAAAATGCACTAAAATATGCCATTTAATAAAAACACATTTTAGAATGATGGTTGTATTTTATATGTATAGCAATCACCTACTTTCAATTAAATGCTGAAAATTTACATTATCACAACTATCCCAACATTGGTTCATAATGAGGGGGTGGACCCACTTGCCACTGTCATTCCATTGCCATTGTGCTATTAAAATATTCTTCAGGCCCATGGAAAGGTTAAAAGCTGTAAAAAAAAAAAAAACATTCAGGCCAGCTCGACTATAGCTGTGAACTGTATGCATTCTGCTTAGCAGCAGTAAAGGTCAAAAAGGTTTTCACTGACTTTTGACAGAGATTTTGTTATTAATTTTAATGTACTTGGAAAATTGAGTCAGCTGGGACATACTAGGAGTGCTGAAAATCCACTGATATACTGGATATAAGTACAAATTTCTCCCTGAAGTGAACAATCAGAATCAGTCTAGGATTAAAAATGAAAATGTCACATCAGTCAGAATGTCAAGTAATAGGTGTCTCTGAGAGCTTAGTTACCCAAATGTGCTGCATCACACAATTAACCAGGACAAGAAGGTCTTATACTCACCTACTACTGAGTATCTACGTATGTACAATACTTTCTGAGCAGTAGCCAAGTACTTTAACCATTAAGTGTCATGTATTAATCCTTATACCATCTCTAATCCACCTGAAAACAAGGTAATTAATTGTTACTTCAAAAAAGGAAATGTACATTACCAGTCAAAAGTTTGGCCACATCTTCTATTTCAGTAGTTTTTCTTTATTTTTATTAATTAAGACACATCATGTCTTAAAGTAATGATGGACTGTCATTTCTCTTAGTTGAGCAGTTCTTGACATAATATGGATTACTACAGTTGTGAAATAGGGCTATTTACTGTATTTTTATTATTTACTATTACTGTTTGATCTCAAACGCATTAAGCAAGCAAGAAATTGCACTCATTAACTTTTGATGAGACACAACTGTTAATTGAAAAGCATTCCAGGTGACTACCTCATGAAGCTGGTTAAGATAATGACAATAGTGTGCCATCAAGCTACTTTGAAGAATTTATTATGAAACATTTATTTTTTAACACTTTTTTGTTTACCACATAATTCAATTATGTTCCATATGTTATTTCATAGTTTTGATTTGTTTGGTATTGCTCTACATTGTAGAAAATAGTCAAAATACAGAAAAACCTACGAATAAGTAAGTGTATCCAAACATTTGACTGGTATTGTATCTCAGGGAACATCATAAATGCTAGCTCTCTCAATTCACAAACAGCTTTACACTGGAGAATGAGCAGCCTAATTTTCACCTTTTGACACATGGGAGAGGTGTTAACGGATTCATAGCCAAATCCTCTTGTTTCTCGAGACTCTATACATCAATGCCTTCTGTTCACAATCTCCTCTGAGCCATGTGTAGACTGAGTTCAAATAATCACAAAGCAGAATCATGTTTGCTTCCTCTCTTACCTTGCAAAGCAGTCATGTAAGAAATTCATGTAAAACCTTTGAGGCTGTTTTAAAGGTTTGCTGAAGGTCATAAAAATTATATTTCAAATGTTCTCAAGTAATAAGATAGAGTAGGAGTAGCAGTTTAGTGCTGTAGTGGGCAGTGGGTTTTCTCATTCATCTCATCTCATTATCTCTAGCCACTTTATCCTGTACTACAGGGTCGCAGGCAAGCTGGAGCCTATCCCAGCTGACTACGGGCGAAAGGCGGGGTACACCCTGGACAAGTCGCCAAGTCATCACAGGGCTGACACATAGACACAGACAACCATTCACACTCACGGTCAATTTAGAGTCACCAGTTAACCTAACCTGCATGTCTTTGGACTGTGGGGGAAACCGGAGCACCCAGAGGAAACCCACGTGGACACAGGGAGAACATGCAAACTCCGCACAGAAAGGCCCTCGCCGGCCACGGGGCTCGAACCCGGACCTTCTTGCTGTGAGGCGACAGCGCTAACCACTACACCACCATGCCGCCCCGGCAGTGGGTTTTATAGTTAGTAATTATAGTTTATTGAATTTTTCCCTATCATTCCACCCTGAAACAGCAGGTCAGTCCAGGCCAGAAGCACATAGCCCTAGCTTAGCCTCCATATTCACCTTATAGGAAACGAGGAAGAAATAATGAATGAAACGTGCATACTGGAGCCAGTAATTTTTGAGCAAGCCCTCAAAAGAATAAACGAGAAAAAAAATCCATGCGATAGGCTGAAGATTGGAACAAAATCAATTCCGAAACCTCTGTTCAAGGTTTAATTTGTTTTCCCGAGCTTACTTCAAGTGGCACTGGAAATACCAATGTGGTGATTGAATATTACCTGGTATAAAGACACAGAATACTTTGATTAGACCTTGGAGGAGATTAACTTAAAAGGACCTTTAACCTTCTGAAGATATATTAAAAGATTCAGTGTGGTTGGCCATTACCTATCCTCAAACCTCAATGCTCATATAAGCATTATAGTGAAATATCTATACTGCAGAGGGTTTTTTTTTTCCAGAAATAATTGGCTTGTCACTCAATTTTCTTTTTCCCCTTCATAAAAAAAAGGGTAACAATGTCAGCACGAAAGTTCAGCCTGTGAAATAAACCACTGTGAGTACAGAGCCTCTTATATCAGACATGAATTAGGGCCAACATTGCCTTGCTATTAAAATTCAATTATTCTTTTGTACTGTTTGTTGGCTACAGACTTACTCTGGGCATGTTACAATTAATTGTTTTGCAAAAGACTTCCAAAACAAATGCTCTGCATTTATAATGTATGCTAATTAAGTAATTACTCTCACATAAACTCTGTATACTTCACTCCATTCTTCTTCTATTAAGCTTTAATAGCTGCATCAAAATTCTATGATGTTACTCACAAATATTACATGAGAACACAGGTCTCTAGTAAAGGAAGTCTTTTTTAAATTAATGCTGATAGAAGAGTTAATAGTTAATTTATGATCAAGTTACCATTTACTAGATGAAGTTAAGTTACAAAAAACATCACTGAACACTTATAAGTGCACCAATGCATGTTCTAAAAGTGCTATGCATATTTTTCACACCACGGGTGCCTGAAAGCCACACCAATTAATCTTAGGACTATTTCAGGAATTGCAGTTCATTCATTATCTCTAGCCGCTTTATCCTTCTACAGGGTCGCAGGCAAGCTGGAGCCTATCCCAGCTGACTACGGGCGAAAGGCGGGGTACACCCTGGACGAGTCGCCAGGTCATCACAGGGCTGACACATAGACACAGACAACCATTCACACTCACATTCACACCTATGGTCAATTTAGAGTCACCAGTTAACCTAACCTGCATGTCTTTGGACTGTGGGGGAAACCGGAGCACCCGGAGGAAACCCACGCGGACACGGGGAGAACATGCAAACTCCACACAGAAAGGCCCTCGCCGGCCCCGGGGCTCGAACCCAGGACCTTCTTGCTGTGAGGCGACAGCGCTAACCACTACACCACCGTGCCGCCCCGGAATTGCAGTTTTTATTTTATTTATACTAATAAAACTCTACTAATGTGCCAGACTAATAAATAGTAAAATTTGTAATTGCAGCACGTTTTATCTCTGAAAATCAGTGATGCATAAAAGTCTAAAAAAAAAATTACATAATGAACTAATTTAAACACTGAAGCTGTAATGGCATGGCTTATTGGAAACCTGCCGCACAGGAAAAGTCACACAAGAGTTGATGCAAAAAGCAAGTGCTACTAATGGAACCTGCATGTAGTGAATACATGTAAATAATGGCATCTCTATCACTGGATGTTCACAATCCTACAAACCTTAAGTTGCCAAAGTACACATAGTATGAATCATACAAAGGCCAATTATATAATAATTATTGCATGATGTTCAGTTAGATGTGGGTCTGAGTCATCCATCTGTATGTCTATCAGACCACACAGACTGGCAGTCCAAGCAATGTGGGTTGAGTCACATTACTGAGCCAAATGAAGCTGGCAGGCAGTGCCTGCAACTCATGACTACACATGTACACTAAATGTATATAGTTCTCTGTGAAAGAAATGAAATGGCAAGGACAAGTCTTTTGTTTTTGCAAAGTGGTATTAAACAACTTCAAACATTGCACTTTTTGTTTTAACCCACCCATTTTTCAAATGATCAAAATATTGGAAGTTTTTTTTTTTTTGCACAGGAGTGCCCTGTTAGATTGATTTGTTTAAACAATTAATAGCTTTGAATGTCTCCTCTTGATTTGAGCCCTGGGTTTCACCTGTGAATACTGCACTTGTTGATAAAAAGGATAAACCAACATGAAGACTGGAGAGCTGTCTAGGTGGGAAAAACAGACCATTTTGAAGCAGAGAAAAGAGGAAATTTGACCACAGCCATTGTACAAGCATTGCATTTTACAGCCAATACAACAACTTGGAACCTCCTAAAAAGGGACAATGTTGAAATTCTAACAACCAGATATCAAACAGTGTGAGAGCTGTGAAGAAAACTCTAAAAGCAACAGGCTGTGACATCAACAACTTCCACAGAGCAGCAGTGAAGGTACCGGTATCACAATCCAGTGGTTGAAGAAAACTTTGAAAGCAGAAATAGAGATGATATACCATAAGATGCAAACCACTCATCAGCAGTAAGAATCAGAAGAACGGAATTCACAAAGAAATAGAGATGAGCCACAAACGTTCTGGAACTAATCTTAACCTCTACGAAAGTGATGGAAAGGCCAAAGTGTGAAGAAAGAAACGATCTGCTCATGTTCTGAAAAATACAAGCTCATAGGTGAAGCATGGTGGAGGTAGTGTCATGGAGTGGGCTTGCAATGGCTGCTTCTGGAATGGGCCCGCTAATCTGTATTGATGATGTAACTCATGATGATAGCAGCAAAATGAATTCTGAAGTCTAGAGAAACATTCTGTCTGCCAATTTACAGACAAACACATAAAACCTAATTGGGAGGAACATCATCATGCAGCAGGATAATGACCTGTCATCACAACAAAGCATTTCATCAAGGGAAAAAGCGGAAGGTTTTAGACCGGCCAAGTCAATCACTAGACCTTAACCCAAGTGAGCATGCATTTTCACCTCCTGAAGAAAAGACTGAAGGGAGGACCCCCCCCCCCAAAAAAAAAAAAAAAAAAAATATTAACAACTGAAAGTAAAATGTTACAAGTCTGGGGAAGCATCACAAAAGAAGAGTGCAACAGTCTGGTGATGTCAGAGGGTCACCAGCTTGATGCAGTTATTGAAAGCAAGGGATATGCAAAAAAGTGTTATTTATTTTAAGACTATTTGTTCCTATACTTTTGCTAACCTAAAAACTTGGCTAGTCTGACACAAAAGTCACCATATTCTTAGTTGTTTAACACATCTAGATGTGAAAATAAGGAAATGAAAGCTGAAATTCTGACCAATCATCTCATAGTCATCTTTTGGTTTCTAACCCAATTGTTTTCAATGTGTAGCAAAAACAAAACAATTGGCCTTACCATTCCAATACTTTCAGAGGGGACTGTACATGCTGGAGGTTAGAATAAGAAGCCAGTAACTGTTACCGTTAACATATCTAATCATTAGAAACACAGTTATTTAGAAATCATTTTCAATGATAGCCTGAAGAATCACTTAAAGTCAAACAAAAGCCCAAAATAAATGCTGTTTGTGGAACATGGCAAGGGCCCTGATGTGCCCTCCGCATAGTTAATTAAAAATAAAACCTTACAATTTATCCATTTTAAAAGTTATGATATTGCTAAAAAATAGGCTTACCTGGACAACCATTTGCACTAAAACCGGATATCCACCTGTGACGTTACCGGCACACTAGAAAACCGTTTACCTTCATTACTCAGAGCCATCAAATAAAGGCTACTATTTTTTTTTTTAAATAGCTGAGGATAGCTGTATGGTCAGATGAGACAAAAATTGAGTTGTTGTTTGGCCACCATGACCACCATGTACAGAGGGACACTGTACCAGCTGGTGGTGGTAGGATCATCATGCTCTGGGGCTGTTTTGCTGTCAGTGGAACTGGTTCATTGCACAAAGTGGATGGAATAATAAAGAAGGAGGACTTCCTCAGAATACTTCAGCATAAACCATCAGAAACTTGAACACGACTTGGGACTTGGGAGTTACAACAGGACAATGAACCCAAACACGCATCAGAGCTGGTTGTGGAGGATAAAGCAAGCTAACATTAAGCTTAAAACAAGTCCTGACTTCAACCCTATTGAAAATATATGGAGCGTGCTTATGAGTCGAGTCCATGCCAAGGAAAAATAATAATAATAATAATTGAACTCTACCAATTCTACCATGAAGAGTCATGAAATATCCAACCAGAATTGTGCCAGAAGCTTGTTCATGGTCAACAAAAATGTTTGGTCAAGGTGAATCTTGCAAAGAGATATTTTACCCAAATATTAGGTGTGCTGTATGTATATTTTTGACCCTGTATGCATAATTTTGACCCTGTGTTGATTTCAGAAAACCCAAAGAAAATTAAAACTTGTGTACCAAATTATAGTGTTTTCTTTTTTTTTAATTAAAGATGCATGCTGTACATTCTGCCACAGAAAAAGAACAGTTCAAAGAAATTACTGAAAACCCAAATATTGCCATGATATTCATATCCAAGATGATATTCATGTCACTGTATGTAAACTTCTGACCACAACTGTATGAACAAATGCACACTCAAACATGTCTTGTATGGATATTATCTGTCAGTATAAAGACATCTATTTTGGGGTTTTATTAATCTTTAAAGCTCTTTGCAGTACATTCACTTACCTGCAGGGGGCAATTTAGCTGCATCCAAAGCCCCAAAAGGTGAAGATAAGAAAGCCAAGACTATAATTGATAAAAAAAAAAACCTTCTCCACCCCTTCACAGAACTCCTGTGACCCTGCACCCTGCCAGTATCTTTATTGCTCTGTCTTAATTAGGACCTCCATTAAGTGGCTAAGTCAGACACAAAGTTATAAATTCAGACATTAATTTCAGGACAAGAATCCGTTCTGGTCATTATGATTAAATCAGTGAAAGGTCAGACCTCCGTGGCAGGGCTGTGATCCTCACCCTTCAGGTGGTACACTACGGCTTCTCTTTAACCTTTATTAACATGCTGATGCTCCTCTGGGTGTCTTAATTGCATTTCTGTTTATGCCTCGATTTGAAAAGCTGCTTTTTGAAGACCAGCAGAAAACATTGTAATTTATTCATATGGATGCCTCGTAGTGCATAATAACATAAGCTTCACATTTAGATACACCAGTTTTCAGTTGACTAAACTTATGACAGCACAGTACTTTCTTGCAGATGGATTATATTTAACATATTTTTAAAAAAGTCAATATAAACAGTATGCATGAACTTAAGCAGTCATAATTTAAAAAAAATACAGCATTTAAATGGCCAACAAAACTTCTCATTGCCAATTTCATACAAAGCTCTCACTTCATTCACAATCAAGACATTTAAACAATATATAGTCTATACCTTTGTATCTCACACATTAACTCAGGCTCTTTCCCTGCCAGAGAAGTGAAATTCCAAATACACCATCCAAGCATATTTGCATATATGACTTGCAATATGAAATATCACAACCAAATGATATGGCGTAACAAGCAAAATTTATGTACATCTGTCAGGTAGCATGAATGCCAACAACACCCACAGATAATTTTTGAGCAACATCTGTGACGACGTTGACATTTTTGTGAAGTGCTTGAGTGCCTTCTTGAATTCACTTGCAAATCAGTACCACAAATCCAGCATGAAATACCTTCTCACATGTCTTTCAAAGTCTAAAGCCTCTTTTATTACTCTTTTATTACATCAGTAATAATTATACCCCTAACTTTTAACAATCTGCTATTATTGTTTTTAATGAACTATTACATTAAAAAAAAAAATATATATATATATATATATATATATATATATATATATATATATATATATATATATATATATATGAGCCCCGGGGTCGGCGAGGGCCTTTCTGTGTGGAGTTTGCATGTTCTCCCCGTGTCCGCGTGGGTTTCCTCCGGGTGCTCCGGTTTCCCCCACAGTCCAAAGACATGCAGGTTAGGTTAACTGGTGACTCTAAATTGACCGTAGGTGTGAATGTGAGTGTGAATGGTTGTCTGTGTCTATGTGTCAGCCCTGTGATGACCTGGCGACTTGTCCAGGGTGTACCCCGCCTTTCGCCCATAGTCAGCTGGGATAGGCTCCAGCTTGCCTGCGACCCTGTAGAAGGATAAAGCGGCTAGAGATAATGAGATGAGATATATATATATATATATATATATATATATATATATATATATATATTTGTTTTTTTTAATGACAATTCTTAATTTCCCTGAGGGAACCCTCCCAAAGGGATCAATAAAGTTTTATCTAATCTATCTAATCTATTTATTTATAACTACTAAACTCTGACTAAGACTTTGCTCCTTCCCATCAACTACAGCAGACCAAGTACCAGGTATTATTTATGTAGTGGATAATTTTTAGCACAGCACTTAGTGACTTACACAGGTATACATGTATTAAACCCAGCAACATTACAGGGAATTAAAAAAAATGTTAGTGCTGGGATGTAAACAGTCCGTTGACCAAAAACAGTGCAAACAGTGGTCCTGTTGTAATAAACTCCCACTCATTAAGGGCTAGAGGACAATTAATACAAACTGTGAATGGGGGAAACCCACAAAGAGCTTTAGTCTAGTTTAAAGGGATAGTTCGGGATTTTTGACATGAATCTGTATGGCATCCCCATCAATAGTGTCGTGCAAACACACTGACTTACCCCTGACAGCATCCTGTGAGTCCAGTTCTTGTCCAGTTTTGGTCCAGACGAAAGTAGTCCGGCAAGTTTGTTGGGGTCATGAAAGTAAAACGTTTTTCGTCTCAAAACAGTATGTGTTCAAAAGAGTGATATATTTGTATCACAAAACCGTTGTCAAATGAAAAGTCAGACCTCGAAATCGCTTGGCACTATTTTCTCTCCCTTCTTATCACTGCGCGCTGCCGCCAGGTGACAGCGAAACGCAGACCCACTAAGCTGGTGGGAGACCAAGGCTGCACTCTATCCACGGCTTACACACGTGATGGCACAGAGGATGTGTATAGTGGCAGCATCTGTCCCCCCAGAGAGGATCTTTTCAAAAGCAGGACAGATTATAACTGAGGAGAAATAGAATCAGAATTAACTAGTTAATTGCAGCAATTAAAGGAATAGGTAGGAAAAGGAAGGCGCAAAGACACCGCGCAGCACCTGAAAACAGGTTTTCAGGCGCTGCACACCCGTTTTCAGGCGCTGCGCGGTGTCTTTGCGCCTGCAGCGGTGCTTTGCCTGTGCTGTGGCTGAAAATAGTTCCAGATATAAATTGGTCTAGTAAATCCCTTCGTGTTAATTTGCATTGATATGTGTACTCGATGTGACTGTACAAGTCATGAGAAATAATTATAAACAATCTTGAGTTATTTAATTCACTTTTGTAACGACAATGCTAGCTGGACATGCCTGATTACAGTGACTACGCTAAGCTAAGCTAACCGGGGTGTTTATAGAGCAGGACAATGGCTGGGTCGGCTACAAAACGCTTTAGCTCACTCATCCAACTCTAGGGACTGCAGGGACTGACTCAATTTCATCTGGGGGTGGCGTATTCCTTTAAATCAAAAATAAAATCTCAGGAGCCGAAAGAGCCGGCTCCTTATAGTAAGAAGAGCCAAAAGAGCCGGCTCCCGAAAAAGAGCCGAAATTCCCATCACTAGAAAACAATGAATGAAACAGCCGTGGCTGTCACCTGGCGGCAGCGCGCAGTGATACCGAGGGAGAGAAAATAGTGCCAAGCGATTTCGAGGTCTGACTTTTTATTTGACAACAGTTTTGTGATGCAAATATATCACTCTTTTGAACACATACTGTTTTGAGATGAAAAACGTTTTACTTTCGTGACCCCAACAAACTTGCCGGACTACTTTCGTCTGGACCAAAACTGGACAAGAACTGGACTCACAGGATGCTGTCAGGGGTAAGTCAGTGTGTTTGCACGACACTATTGATGGGGATGCCATACAGATTCATGTCAAAAATCCCGAACTATCCTTTTAATTTACTAGTGCCGCTTTTCCACTACCAACGCGGCTGAGTTGGGCTGAGCCGTGCCGTGCTGAGTTGGGCTGAGTCGAGCTGAGTGGGGCTGTTGGAGTTGCATTTCGCCTACAACCGTGTTGAACCGTGCTGGCTGGAAGTGGGTGGACACATTGGGTGGAGTTAGCGAAAGTGGGTGGACGTCACGTGATGTCATTAGGCGGCGCAAACAGAGACATCAGTGACCTTTTAAGCGGTAGTCTCACGACCCGGATAGTAAACAATAAACATGGAGGACATGGAGTCGTTAGTGTTGCTGGTCTTGGTGCTGTGGCTTGTTGTCACCGACAACGCCAACAGATACTGGCAAGAGCGTATAGATGAGGCGAGGCGCATAAGGCTTCAGAAATTCTTGTAATTCGTAATTCTTCTTCTTCCGGGTTTACAGTGTTTACAGATCCCAGCGTGCTCGCGGGGCATGTGTGGGCATGTGAGGACACTCCTCCTCACCAATCAGTACACAGGGGAGTGTCTCCTCATGCCTCTAGCCCCACTCGGCTCGGTTTGGCTCGCTTCAGCCCCACTCCAAAACCGTGCGAGTTTTGGGTGCTGAGCAGGGCTGAAGCGAGCTGAGTCGTGCTGCTCTGACGTAGTCGAAACGCGAGCCGTGTCGGGCTGAAGTGAGCTGAAGTGAGCTGAAAAAGGGTAGTGGAAAAGGGCCATAGGTGTGTCTAATAAAATTGTCAGTAAGAAAAGAAAATGCATAAATTCATAACATGGGAATACTGAAAATACTATGTAACAAAGATATCTCTTTATTTTGCAGATTTTTTTGTAGAAATGATAGTTGGGTCCTTTGTCCTCACTAATTCATGTGAGAGAGCTCAGCTATGGCTCAGATCTAAAACATATTTTTATTTAGTAGGTTTCAAGTGCTATATCAACATCTTTCCTCTGTTGACAACCTTCCTTTAGAGTAAAATTACTCATAAGGGCAACACACACAACTAGGGTAAAAAAAAAATAAAAATAGTAGTCCACTTTCACAACTCTATATAAAACTCAGTATAAATTAATACCCAGTATAAGATAATTTATTCCAACAATTTATTTCTATCAGCCTTTCATTTCTCTCACCTATTTAAGTTTCTTACTGGTGAAATCCCTGCTGAAAAATCCACATCAATCTGACTTGCTACAAGCTGCCAAAACACAGGCCAAGCTGGTCATACAGGTAGACCTGGTAAGTGCTGTTACACAGTTTATGAATTACTGCTACTAATGTTACATCATAAACAAGTTCTATAAATATCTATCTATCTATCTATCTATCTATCTGGATAGATAGATAGATAGATAGATAGATAGATAGATAGATAGATAGATAGATAGATAGATAGATAGATAGATAGATAGTTTAGACAAATAGTCAGGAAGCTGGAAAAATAATTCACCAGATACTAAAGATGGTTTACTACTTTAATCAGCTGGCTGATGGTAAGACTGAATTTTTCAAAGAAAGAGAGAGAGAGAGAGAGAGAGAGAGAGAGAGAGGCGCAGGGGGTGTCTATGTGATCATAATTCCATTTTAACTGAGATACTGTGTACCTACATGCCTCATCTGTCTTATCACTGATGAGGCATGCAGGCATATAGACTGTATCCCCTTTGGTCATCTGAGCTTAATTTAGAGTTGCAAGAGTGTGAAGCAGCAGAGCGCTCAAGCCACAAGATAATAGACATTACTTCAAATTACCTCAGGACAAAGGAGAGGAACTTTTAACTAACACCACTCTATCAAACTCCTCCATCCGCCCTCTAAGCAGATCAACAGTGAATACAGAGGCACTGAGAATGAAACATATTTACAAACTTGGATCCTTGGAACACTGACCAGTGTGGGTATGAGTATTATAGCAGAAATATGTATATTTTCCACTTGCCCCTTAGTTTCCATAGTTTCCCTTGAAGTAGGATAACAAAAGCAATCAGATTTCAGGAATGTGGCAACAGGGACATGGTCAAGCATCAGCTGGGGGAGGGGAGGAGGCTTGAACTGGCAATTGTTTGTGTAATGATTCTTACCTGTGTCTGATTACCACTAGTCTACTTATGTTTCTTTGTACTTTCAGTGGCTGCTATACACACACTGCAGAACATGAACTTGAATGGGGTAAAAGCCGTGAGCTAGCGATGACTCCTTTTCAGTTTTTTTTAAATTAATCAATGAATCAATCGACTGATTGATTGATTTTTGATTGACTTGTTGAAGGTGTAATAATGGGGCAAAGTAACACAAGCCTGGAGTTCTGCTAAAATTTTGCCTGTCTCCTGAGTCTTCTTCCAAACCCTGACACACAAGAGAGGGAGTTAAATTTAATTGCTTATATGAGCGTTAATTTTGAGGGATACAGTGCAGCTGTGGTTACAGTATATGACTCAAATTAAAGTGTACTCAAATTAATATGCACTGGAACGGACATTAAATGGACATTTCCACTTGGCACTTGTACACAGTAAAATCCCCAGTGTTGAATTAACACCCAGAGTGTTGATTTAACACCATACTGTGTTTATATGTGTCCAGTTGGACACAAATGAACTCTGAAAGTGTTAATTCAACACTGGGGAATTTGCTGTGTACATCTTATCCAGAGGCAATTCCAATACTAGAGTACAAGTGTTTTTCCTGAAATGGCATCAGCCCTGGTGACTATCAAGTATTGTTCATACCTCTCCCCAGGTTGCTGTGACAATTAGGAGTCTCTTTATATAGAGCAAGTGTGATGTAAGTGTGCGACACTACAGATCTATACACGCTGCTGAGTGCGAGTAAAAGGTAACATCTTGCTGAAAACATCTGTTCATGCTGCTTTTAATTGTCTTGCACCTGAACACATAGTGTATATTTATCACTTCCAACAAATGACGGGGGGAACTCAAGGGAGCTTCTTTATGGCAGGCAAGGCAGTGAGAATATCCATCTTTTGATCATCTCTCTCTCATTAGTCAAAGATAGCAAAACTGAGACAAGACGAGACATCTTTGGAGTAGGTTGAATAATTACTAATAACCAGTAATCAGTAATCTATACTGCTTTCTTTGGATAATCTGGTTTCTTCCCAAAAGTTTGGGTTGTAGATTGTTGACTCTACACTTTCTCTAGGTGTGAATGAGTGTGAAAATGCATGTGTGCAACAGACTAGTGTCCCATTCAGGGTGTATTCCTGCCTTGAGTCCAGTGTTCCCAGGATAAGCTTCTGCCTATAGACTTTGCACTTCAGACATAAATTTTGTGCTTTAGATAATATTGTGGGAGTTGAACAAACTGAAATAGGGTTTATTGTGTAGCAATTGCCATTTGAACACTGACTTTTTTTTTGTCAAACTTAACAGCCTATATTTTGCCATACTTTTGCATGTGGCTACTGGATCTTAATCCAGTCTTTAAAAAATGTTAAAAAAAGAAAAAAAGAAGAAAAAAGAAAAAAAAGGCCTGCACCAGCTGAACAGAAGTTCTTTTGTAGCATAGTTTGAATGTAAATTGTAAAAGATTAAAGGTTGTACCAAGTGACAATATACACCAATCCAACAGTAAGTGCAACATTTATCATAGCAGAGCAGAGCCGCATAGTCAAGAGAATGTGGTAATGCATCGACTTGATTTTTGATGGCTTTGACTGTACGACATCCGTACATACATACGAATGTGTAACACCGCAGGGAACCCGACTGTAAGTGCAAGGCAATGTATCTGTAACGTGGCTGTAACAAACCAGACGCTCGCGGATTATGAATGAACTCAAGGTTTTAATGAGCACAATGGAAAAAGACAATGTACAACAGCCAGGCCAGTTCAATACCAAGAGATCCAAAACAGTAACAAGGGCTAGACAAATCATGGTCGGAAAACAGGCGAGGATCAAGAAACCAGGAAGCAAGAGAAATGAGCAAACACACACAAGGCCTAGGCAAAATGGGAGGAAACCGGAAGGCAAAAAGGGTCATACACAGGAATACAAATCAGAGTAGTAACACTCAGTAGGCTCACAAAATGTGGAGGCAATACTGTGCAAGGAAAAAAACAAACAAAGGGGTATAAATACAAACAGAAACAACCCTAGGACAGGTGATGGTAATTAGAACTCGGGGGAGCCACTCCTAGGAAGAGGCTCGGGGTTGGCTGATGGAGTGCATGTGGTAGTGACTGGTGTGTGAGGGGAATTGTGGGAAGTGGAGTCTTGAGTGTTAGGTGAACCCGGGAGCATGACAGTACCCCCCCCCAAGGAGTCCAAGGAGGCCGAGGGATGAGGGCGACCACGATGACCGCCACCCACAATGCCGGGAACACTCCTGAGTGAGCCATCAGAACTGTCACAGTGCTGGACAGAGGGCTGTTGCCGTGGACAACCTCTGGGACCACTGCTGTGCAGACTGCCAGAAGGGCTGGACTCATGGTGCCTGGGACGGCCCCTAGGCCGAGGCGCGGGCTTCTCTGGATGATGCTGATGGAACTCCTCCACCAACCCCAGATCCAGGATATCTCGTGCGGGACCCCAGCTATGCTCCTCAGGCCCATAGCCCTCCCAGTCCACAAGGTACTGAAGAGTCCCTCCTCTCCTTCTGGAGTCCAGCAACCGGTGGACAGCATACACCGGGGTACCTTCTACATACACCGGAGGTGGGGGCGCAACATCGGGTGTGGCCTCATCCAACAGACAGGTTTTAAGAGAGATACATCAAATGAGTTAGAAACATGGTAATGCACAGGCAGAACTAATTTGTAAGTAACTTCATTAATTTGCTGGAGAATTTTAAATGGACCAATGTATTTGGGTAATAATTTTCTACCTCCCTCAGGAAACCTGAAGTTCCAGGTTGACAGCCACGCTCGGTCCCCAGAAAGGTAGGTAGGTAGGTATGTCACCTCTATGACGATCCGCCAGCCTCTTGTGTCGGTGGAGGACATTCTCAATCCCCTGGTGGGTCTGTTCCCAGACCTGCTTGCTCCGTTGCATCCAACTGTCAACAGCTGGGGTGTCAGACTGCGTGGCGGATCATGGCATTGGGGGGGGGGGGGGGGGAGTTGGTAACCCAGCATACACTGAAAGGATGTGAGACCCATAGCAGAGCTAATTAATGAGTTTTGGGCCATTTCTGCCAAGGGCAAGTAGTTGGATCAGTCAGCTTGGTTTTCATGACAGTACAGTCTCAAAAACTTAGACTGGGGATGGTAACTGGAGGTGAGACTGACATTAACTCCCAGTCTCTCAAAGAAAGCTGACCATACATGCGAGGTGAATTGAGGCCCTCGATCAGACACTATATCTTCTGGAATACCAAATATACGGAACACATAGTTAAAAAGGGGTTCAGCTGTCTGAAAGGCAGTAGGGAGGCTAACAAAGGGAATAAATTTAACTCCTCATGAGAACCTATCAACAATGGTCAGAATGACCGTGTAGTTCTGTGAGGGGGGCAAGGCAGTAACAAAGTCTACCACTAAATATGACCATGGATGAGAAGGGACAGGCAAGGGCATGAGTTTACCGGCAGGGAGAGTTTTGGGTGTTATGCATTTTGAACAGGTGGTGCATGAGGAAACAAACCTATGGATATCTGATAGCATATTTTCCCACCAATATCTGCCAGACAGTAACTGGTGCATACGTGTCTCTCCTGGATGGGCAGAACACAAAGAGGAGTGGGCCCACATAATTAACTTGTGCTGCATTGAGTGGGTATATTATTTACTTCCTATGGGGCAAGATTCAGGGGCAGGAGTGAAAGATAGTTCTTGGTCGATCTCTTTGTCTATTTCCCATCCAATGGGGGCAACCACAACTGATGGGGGTAGTACATTAACTACCTCAGGGGAGGATTTGGGACTCGTATATATACAAGACAGGGCATCTGCTTTAGTATTACGGGAACCGAGATGGAAAAATCAAATTGGGAAAAGAATAGAGACCACTGAGCCTGACAGGGATTGACCCATTTAGCTGATTGTAAATATTCAAGGATTTTATGATTCGTTAACACGAGGAAGGGATGCGTAGCTCCCTCTAGCCAATGGCGCCATTCTTCAAAAGCTAGTTTTATGGCCAGCAATTCTCTATTTCTGATACTGTAACTACATTTGGCAGGGGTCAGTTTATGGGAGTAGAAGGCTATCGGATGTAATTTGCAGGGGTCACCTACACGCTGGGACAGCACAGCTCTGGTGCCTACCTCAGAGGCATCCACCTCCACCACAAAAGGCTGAGTGGGATCAGGATGCTTCAGAATGGGGGCAGAGGTGAAGGCTACCTCAAGGGATTCAAATGCTTCCTGCGCCCAGGGATTCCACAAGAGTTTTTTGGCATTTCTTTTCAGTAAGGTGGTAAGAGGAGCTGCTAGACTACTGAAATTGCAAATGAAATGACGGTAGAAATTGGCAAACCCAAGAAATTGCTGGAGCTCCTTTATGGAAATAGGAACGGGCCAATTCGTTACGGCTTCTACTTTCTTATTGTCCATAACGACACCCTCCGGACTAATGATGTAACTTAGGAAAGAAGTAGAAGGGAGATGAAATTCACACTTCTCCCCTTTAACATACAGCTGGTTCTCAAGCAGATGTGTAAGGACAGAATGGACATGACGAATATGAGTTTTGAGATTAGGGGAGTAAATCAAAATGTCGTCAATGTGGGCAATAACATATTTGCCAAGCATATCCCTGAGGACATCATTTACAAACGCTTGAAATACGGACGGGGCATTATGCAACCCGAAGGGCATTACTAAATACTCATAGTGCCCCCTAGTGGTAAGAAATGCTGTTTTCCATTCGTCACCTTCCTTTATACGGACTAAATTGTATGCACTTCTTCAGTCGAGTTTTGTAAATATAAATGCGCCATGAAGTTGTTCTAGCGCTACAGGGACTAAAGGGAGCAGGTAAGAATAGAATTTAGTGATCTGATTTAACCCACGATAGTCAATGCAGGGCCTAAGTCCCCCATCTTTCTTGTTGACAAAAAAAACCCTGCAACTGCAGGAGAAGTACAGTAGAAGGATGGATGAAACCCTGTTCTAAAGCCTCCTGAATATACTCCTCCACAGCTCTCTCATCTGCCTGAGTGAGTGGATAAATCCTAGACTTAGGTGGAATAGCATCATCTGTTAATTCAATGTAACGGTCATATTCTCTGTGAGGGGGAAGTTTGGTAGCACTTTTCTTACTAAATACTTCTAATAAGTCACTGTATTTGGGGGGCATGGAAACTACAACATTGGCATTGAAGCTTTCTATAGTCGTTAACGATACCAAAACTGTGAGAAGTGCTAGACAATGGTCATAGCAGGAACTGGACCACAAGAGTATTTCTTTATCGGACCAGGATGTGATGGGGTTATGTTTTCTAAGCCAGGGCAAACTTAAAATAATAGCATACTCACAAGAATTCAATACAAAAAAAAATCTCTTCAGAATGTAAAGCACTGACAGTCATATTAATGGGTTTCATGACCCGGTTAACAAGTCCTTCTACCACAGGATCCCCATTGACAGCAGTCAATCTCAGTGGCTCTTCCAGTGGCTCCACAGGAATCTGGAGTTGCTCCACCAGCTCGGCGTGGACAAAGTCCCCTTCAGCTCTGGAATCAATTAATGCTGAGAACACAAAGACAGACTGAGGCCAGTTAACTGTCACAGGTAGGAGGAAGGACTTGGAGACCAACCCCTTAGTGGGTGCACTCACCACATTAGCATGTGGGGCAGGCTCCATGCACTTTCCTGGGGTTGGTGCCGAAGTACTGTGTCGGCAGATTTAACAGTCATGTAGAATGTGACCCGCAGTTCCGCAATAGAGACATAGCCCATCATGGAGGCATCATTGCTTCTCCTCCACAGACAAATGGAATCAGTCACACTGCATCCTCATGGGTCCAGGTCACAGGTGGATATGGGCAGCGAGGAGTCAACGCAGCAGCTGGAACCGTAGGGGATTTACAAAGACCTCTCCCGTGCTTCAGTTGGTCTAGGCAAATGGCTAATGAAATCAGCTTCTCTAGTGAAAGAAAGTCATCCTTACATGCCATTTCCACTAGTATGTTGGAGTTCAATCCACTGCGAAATGTTACTAGTAAAGCCGGCTCATTCCAACCACTCCTAGCCGCAAGAGTGTGAAATTCCAAAGCGTAGTCAGAAACTGAGCGATAACCCTGACGTAAACGGGTGAGTAATTCCCCTTGAGAGCGACCCTCATTGGTGTGATCAAAAACTGCTTTAAATTCTTTAACGAAATTGTCATAAGTGTCAGACTGGACTACGGGCCAAACTGCAGTAGCCCAATCTAAGGCCTTGCCCATAAGGCGAGAAATCATCAAAGAAATACAAGCCTTGTCAGAGCTCGGAGGGGAATTCACAAAAAATATCGAACATTATAACAAAAACCCTTTACACTGATTAGGTGAGCCATCAAATTTATCTGGTTTACTGACAATAAACGAACTGGTATCAGCCATGGAGGGAGCAGCTTGGTTAGTAACCATAGGCGCGCTGGAGAAGTTGAGTCGTTGGAGTTGGGTGGTGAGTTCTTTCATGCTTTCAACAATCTGCATCAACTGTTTTTGCTGCTCGCCTTGCTGCTGCATAAGATTCTGGATGGACTGAGTTACGGAGTTGAAACGCTGGTGATGTTGTCCAAGCATCTGTCCTTGGCTGCTAAGTGCTACCTGTAGCTCCATGTAATTCGCCATCTGCATGATGGCACAGTATTCTGTGACACGGCTGTAACAAACCAGATGCTCACAGATTATGAATGAACTCAAAGTTTTAATGAGCACAATGGAAAAAGACAATGTACAACAGCCAGGCCAGGTCAATACTGAGAGATCCAAAACAGTAATGAGGGCTAGACAAATCATAGTCGGAAAACAGGTGAGGATCGAGAAACCGGGAAGCAAGAGAAACGAGCAAACAAACACAAGGGCTAAGCAAAACGGGAGAAAACTGGAAGGCAAAAAGGGTCATACACAGGAATACAAATCAGAGTAGTAACGCTCAGTAGGCTCACAAAATGTGGAGGCAATACTGTGTGAGGAACAAAACAAACAAAGGGGTATAAATACAAACAGAAACAAAAAGGTACAGGTGATGGTAATTAGAACTCGGGGGAGCCACTCCTAGGAAGTGGCTCCGGGTTGGCTGATGGAGTGCACGTGGTAGTGACTGGTGTGTGAGGGGGATTGTGGGAAGTGGAGTCCTGAGTGTTAGGTGAGCACGGGAGCATGACAGTATCTCATAAACACTTGACCACCAGACAACAAAATTTGTATCTATTTATATAAGACAGATGGGGTTTTATCCAGCGCTTATTTTGAATTTGCTCTTTTTTTAAATAATGTGGGATTATTTACTAATAGATTTTATGGAAAATATTCATGACAGTTTCATATAAAACTAGTTAAAACAGTTTTATTATTCCACTAGCTTGTTGGGCAATTGACAGTTTCTGCCATGTAAGGGCGATAGACAGATGTAAGTGCAGGAAGAGTTTTATTGAAAACACGCTAGCAAACAGATCCAAAACGGAGACAAAGGCAGAGTCAAAAAACAGGCAGTGGTTGAGAGAGGCACAGACAGGATATCAGAGATAATACAATACTCACAGTCCAAAAACACAAACACAGTCAAAACCAGAAAAGTGATACAAAATACAAGGCTTTTGCAAAGTCTGTGTGTTACCGAGAGTCCTTATATGTATGCACTGTGATTGAGCTCTAATCAGGAATAGGTGCATGGTAATTGGTCCTAATGGTGTGCGTGCACTTTCCAATCTGTGGTTGCACTCTCCAAGCTCCAACGCGCATGGATGTGAAGGATGTAACCAGACAAATGTTTGACATAGTATCAAGTTTGATATTCAATCATAACTATATAATAATGATGTAAAGTGAAAGCGCTGGTTCACTGCTGTCCACCAAGCACCCAGCAGAGTCACGCCATAATAAATGTTGTGGTGTTGTTTCTGGCACATGGCATGCGATGTCAAAGAAAGGAATAAATATGTATTCATAATGGTGATGCATATCTCATTATTGGTATCACTGTTACAAGATAATGCAGTGATTTATTGATACAAAATACACTCCACTACACAATTCAATTATTCATATGCTATAATATTATTATTCTATTTAGGTTAATTTTATGCCCTTGCAAATATTTTGCTCATATACTCATCAGGAGCTCCACTTTTAGGCAGTGCCTCAATATCTACATTCAATAAAACTACTCTGTGATTGTGTTGAAAGTGAACAATCTTGCCATGTGCAACAAAAATAGAGCAGTTATGCTTATTATTCCATTTTGTTTTCTTTGTATTCTGCTTGGAGGATTTCTTCATGCAGACTGATAACAGATGTTTGTTGAGTAAGTAAAAACTGTACTCAAGTAAAAGTATTGTGACTTTATAATAATAATGATTCAAGTAAAACTACTCATTAGAATAAAAACATGAGTATTAGTTAATAATAATATAAAATGAATACTCAAGTCATGAGTAACATCATATGATGATTTACTACATCAATAATGTCTTACATTCAAATGCATCAGAATCAGTTATGCCCTATCACCTTCGTGCACTCGAGTATGAAGTGCGCTGTGCATGCACTTGGGACAATTAGTCAGTGGATACACCTGTTGCTGATTGGCGCACAATCAGCACGTGCACATAGAAGGATGCTGTCTACACACACACACATCACAAAGTATTATCTCTGTCACCAGTGTTATCCCTGTCACGTTTGTTCCTAGCCATGTTTAGTACTCTGTTTAATGATTCTGGTTTTTGTTCTGTTTATTACTCTGTTTTCTGTTTTGTTACATTTCATTACTCTGATCTTGCCTCACATTTGTAAATAGTGCAGCTGTGAATAAAAACCTTCCACCACTTACATCTGCCTCAACGCCACATTCCTGATGTGCCCAAAATAAATTTAAAGTGCTTGTCTAACAAACACAACATAAAATCTGCTAATTCAAGTCCTAAATTAAGAACCTCTTAATTTAAAAAAATCTTAATAAATTGTATATTTACGAAATAACATAAATTCAAGCAGTTTTGTCACAGGTTATTTTCATAAATCTTCCAAAATAGCTTAATGGTAAGAATATCTCTTCCCCCCCCCCCCCCCGACTGCAGTGCTACAGAGCCAAAGTTTTACACCGTTGCAGTTTCACAAGACCAGTTTCAGGCCAATGGCATTCAGCGCATGTGCTGACACTTTCTTTGGTTTATTTTAGCAACTGTTAGGCTAATCAATGTGTCAGTCATTTTAGGCTTGGTTTGGATTAGGCTATGGTTAAGGTTAAATTAGGAAAATGATATCCCTTCCTGAATGATAATGTACTTGGCAACACATACAACCAGCACAAACAGTCACTGTCTGCATGTCACAATCGCACAAATTTGTGGGTTCACGTTGTGTCCTTCTGCACATGTGTTCAATGCCACTTACCTAAAACTGCTGTTGTAAAACTGCAGTTCTGCAGTCAGACCCTTCACAGTGGATTTGGGAAATTGATCCCACACTCTCCCATGCTGATGCTGACCTCACAGAAGCTGTGCACATTTGAATAATAAGAATTTAATAAATTAAAGCAGTGAGACGTGTGTAGTTTAATAAGAAGGCAAGAAATTGCACTCATTAACTTTTGATGAGGCGCACCTGTTAATTGAAAAGTATTCCAGGTAACTACCTCACGAAGCTAGTTAAGATAATGCCAATAGTGTGCAAAGTGTCATCAAGGTGGCCACTTTGAAGAATCTAAAATATAATTTTTTTTTTTAGTTTTAACACTTTTTATTGACTACATAATTCCATATGTTCCACATTTCAAAGTTTGTCTTCATTATTGTTCTGTGATGTAGAAAATAGTAAAAAAAAAAAACTATGAATGCGAAGGTAGCCCTGCGATGACCTGGCGACTTGTCCAGGGTGTACCCCGCCTTTCGCCCGTAGTCAGCTGGGATAGGCTCCAGCTTGCCTGCGACCCTGTAGAAGGATAAAGCGGCTAGAGATAATGAGGGATGAGAATGAGAGAATGCGAAGGTATGTCCAAACTTTTGACTGGTGTTGTACTCAAGAAAGACTGAAAAGTATTATGCATTAAAACTACTCCTGCAAGTACAATTTATTGAAAAATGTTACTTACATACATGTAACAGAGTAAACATAACACGTTACTACCACCTCTGGTAATCAGACTGAGATCCTGTTTAGGCAGTAGCCTATACAGCCCAAAATATTTTAAAGGTTTACAATAAATGTAACATGAAATGGCCATTCAGCATATTAAAAAGTCAATTAGGTTTAAAGGCATTAGTTATTTTTCATTGATATTGTCAGTAAAGGCATTGAGAGCGACAGCACTAGCCAAATTACAAATACGGCTACTTAGAAATACAATGCCCAAGAAGCACAACGCCCCCTGTCACCGGCTTATTGAACTCAGCTGTTGCTCATTCACAACTCATCAGCCACACTACTTAAAGGAATACTCCGGAGTGAAATGCTTTCTAGGCCTATTTTCGCATTATTGGGAGTGCATACGTTGAGTTGCTACCATAATCACGTCAATCGGATGTGTTTTGAGAAAATTAGTTTTTTGCGATTTCAACCGGAAAGCGCTAACACGGCAGTGCGTGGGGCATGTCTTTTTGCCGATACAAAACGCTAGTTTTAAAACCATTGCAAAGTTCAAAACAACATGACAGTTCTGTGGAAGTGAGTAGAGGGTTCCTACAAACAAAACAAAGTGTTCCTGGCTCTGCAAGTGCACGGATAGAGTGTGTAGAAGAGTAAATACAAAGCCAGTGACCTTACCTGAATTTGGTCTTCTCCAGACGCCATCTTCACGGGACAGTCCGTAAAAGTCGAGTGCCGAGTGCAGAGCCCATTTCCAGCGGGATGGGCTCTGCACTATTTCCAGCGGGATGGGCTCTGGAAATGCCCTTCTCTACCTGACTCTAGTTATTCTGACCCTCACTATCTCTCTTTATCTATGCTTCTTGTCTTGTCTGTATTGCCCTGTTTTCCAATTGACCGACCCTTGCCTGCCTTTTGACCACGCTTCTAGTCTTGTGATTTGGCTTTGTTACAAGTTTGCTACCCCACTTTCCCCTGTACATACATCCGTAAGTGCCTCCACTTTGACAAATATGATTTGTTCTTTGCAACTAGCAGAACAGAAATTACATATGTAACATAACTGTGTGTTTCATCTCATCTCATCTCATCTCATTATCTATAGCCGCTTTATCCTTCTACAGGGTCGCAGGCAAGCTGGAGCCTATCCCAGCTGACTACGGGCGAAAGGCGGGGTACACCCTGGACAAGTCGCCAGGTCATCACAGGGCTGACACATAGACACAGACAACCATTCACACTCACATTCACACCTACGGTCAATTTAGAGTCACCAGTTAACCTAACCTGCATGTCTTTGGACTGTGGGGGAAACCGGAGCACCCAGAGGAAACCAACGCTGACATGGGGAGAACATGCAAATTCCACAGAGAAAGGCCCCTGCCAGCAGCTGGACTCAAACCCAGAACCTTCTTGCTGTAAGGCGACAGTGCTAACCACTACACCACCGTGCCACCTGTTGCACTGTTTTTTGCACTGTTGGCCATAATTATCAAAATTAAAATAGAAAAATGCTTGAAACATGTTAATGTGTAATGACTCTAGAATATATTAAATTTTCACTTTCTTAAATAATTGATGGAAGATATTGAACTTTTTCATGATATTCTAATTGTTTGAGATGCACTAGAATATACTTTTTTTTGTACAACACTATTGTCAATCAGTCCTTTTTGATTTTGCTCACTTTTGTAGGGTTAGAATAACAAGCTGGGATATGCAAAGAAAAGAATTTCATTGTGCTGTTATGTATATGGAATGAATAATTGCTTTTTCTTCTATTGATCAGCTCTTGCTTGATCATTATTGATTTTATATTTCTGGATTGAGCAATATTTTTGCCACAAACATCATTATTGAGAACACAGAACTTGTGTAATCAATAGCTTTAAAAAAAAAAAGATCTCCTGCACACATTCACACACTCATAAAACCACACAACAGAAGAAAACAATTAAGAGAACTTTCTGTTACTACTATTCTATGGCAGTGACATTCTAACAAACTGCTGTGAACATGTTTAATGACAAAACATGTCTCGCAGGTATGCAGCAAACCAAACAGAACTTAATGTGATAATGTGCAACAAAATATTTAACTTTTATCCTCACTAAGTAATTGTTTCGGCATAATTTTCTGCTAATTCATCAAGATTACATCAAGGTTTTCCCTTATCACCTGCATGACTATGTATGAGGCAGGTGGATGGTGTCTCCCTCCATATAGAAATCAAAAGGCTTCATGTTATGTGGACCGAGGGCAAGAGCACACATCTCCAGCCAAGCCTCCAGTGAGCTCATTACCCACACCTAAAGAGTGGGACCTTTTACTGAAGGACGAACCTCTCTCTCTCTCTCTCTCTCTCACTCACACACACACACACACACTTTCAGGTGTTTAAACTCCCTTGACATTACATTACAGTAGATAGTCCTAATTCAAAAAGGAATCTCATCTCATCTCATCTCATCTCATTATCTCTAGCCGCTTTATCCTGTTCTACAGGGTCGCAGGCAAGCTGGAGCCTATCCCAGCTGACTACGGGCGAAAGGCGGGGTACACCCTGGACAAGTCGCCAGGTCATCACAGGGCCGACACACAGACAACCATTCACACTCACATTCACACCTACGGTCAATTTAGAGTCTCAAAAAGGAATCTAAAATGAAAAACATTCACCATTAACAAGCTGAGGGGGAAAGCAAGAACCAAACCTTTTGCTGATTATTTAAACCTGCCTGACTTTCAACACATAATAGTGTCCATAAACATGTCAGAGGCTGGTAAAATGAAGAATAATGGAGCAAGAAGTCAGGTAGGAAAACTCAATCATTTAATGCCATCTGTCACAAGTGAAAAGCTTTCTCTGATTTGCAAAGCACAATGTCCTTGGGAAGAAAGAAAAGTGGTCGATTGGTGCAAAGGAAATAGTGGTGTGTGAGCTACTGGGTCGAAGCGAAGGAGGGAGGAGAGTCATTACTTATCCGTTTTTGTCCGAGATGTGAAAACAACCACAACTGAAAAGATGGATGGCTTGGTTGGCCAGCAGTTCAACAAAACTCAACATTTTGAATGGCCAAGGAGTTCCTTAAAGCTCTTTCATGTGTGAAATTTGAGGGAACCTCTAAAAGAAAAACAGTTAAATGCTCTCATCACTGACTGCCATGATACTAATTAGAGTTTCTTGCAAATGAACTGGGGTTAAATCCTATAAATAAAATGAAACCATAAATACACATCATTTTATTTGCTGCTGATGCTTTTCTTTATGTTTCGCAGGTGAAAAAGGACAGACAGGTGCATCTAGGATTTAGGCAACCTTGTTATTTAGTTCATACCTTTTGACTACAGTTTCTATTGGTTCATACATATTGATTCTGTTTTTCATAAAGTACATCAGCAATTGTGCAGTTTGTGGAACCCTATTCAAACTTGGGACTGCAGAAACTGTTCATATGGAGTCTTTCCACATGGCTGACATTAGCAGGTGTGTTGTATATCTGTTTAAGTCAATTTGAGTATGTAAAGAGGTCCTCTTCTCATAAGATGCTCTCCAAGTCACCACTTCATATGAAATATGAAAGCAATTCATATGTATCTGAAAGTATTTTGTGTGAATGTGAGAGGTAAATATTAGTAAAAGGGCTACCTTATTTTCTCTGTCCTTCATTATTTCCACACTCACCTTGTAAGCATGTGTGCACAGAATTGAGCTAAAAGTGGGAAAGTGTTTCCTAAGGACTGGGGTAAGCTGGCAGGAGTTCAGATTCAGAAGGGAAGCCAAATCATGCCCTGCCCTCCTTTATCGATTGAACAGCTGTAGCTAACCTCCCAAGAGGAACACTGGGGTTTAGTTCTCCTTCACTCACACTCAGAACAAGCAGGACTATGCTTGCACCAAAACATTTCTGGGATGAAGCAGGCCAGTTTTCACCTCGCTTGTCAAGACGTGCCTCTCGAGTCATTTCTCAAAGTGCATCAAATTGATTTCATGTCAGGCTTCACTCACAGATTTGTCCTTTACTTTTTCAAGTATAATTGGTGCATGTCCTATTGTTTTAATTACCCTGTTTTCTAAATGTCATTGCAGATAAAACAATTTGCAGTTTGACAGAGCATACTGTCTAGGATTATCGTTTTGTATTATTCTGCAATTCCTTTCACAACTAGGGTACATTAATAAATAAAAATCTGATTTAAAAAAAATATTTCAGAACAACTCATCTAAAATTTAAAGAGATATCTGAGTATTCTCAGGGCACACGCTGGTCCTCATTTATCAATCTTTTAGTAAAGTCTGTAAATGTTTTCATACGCTAAACCAAACTATAAATTTTGGTGATGCTAATTTTCTTTGCACTTGTGTATATGTGGATAAATGTCAATCACCCATCAATTACTAAATATACTCTTGGCACAACGGATTTAATGACACAAAAGTCCATGAAGAGTAAAGCTCACTGAGAGCTGAGAAAATGATACAAAATGGTGAACACAGACCACCTGAAAGAAATTTTCTAGCAATACAGCTCAGCTACCACAGGTATTACATTACATGGCATTTAGCAGACACTCTTATCCAAGGCATAGACTAAATATTTCTGTGGTTATTGTGTGCTATTACTTTTGTCATAACTGAATAACTATTTTTTAAAACAATTTTGGGACTGTGCTTGGATTGCTTTTTTATCAATAATAAGAGACAGCTAGTCTCTCAAAATTGTGCTTAAATGTATGTGTTTAAATAAATGTGATTACATGTGTAATGCATAAATACAACTGCAGTAACTATAGCTCTTGGTTTATATTAGTCTCCTTGCCTAAATTTACTCAAACTTAGGAGCTTTCAGGATATGAACTTTTTTTCCCTCCAACTAACTTGTGTTTCATGAATAAATTTGCTCATATCCAGTTTTATACATGATGTCTGAGATTCTTAATTTATTAAATTTATGCCATCTACATTTCACTGAAATGGTAATAAATGCAACACAAAGTATTATGCATATAATGATTCACCCAATTCACAATTCAAATCAATTCAATTCACAATACTGGGTTCATGATAAAATTTTTCCATAATATTTAAAATAAATAAATCAATAAAAATTAAATTAAGATGCAAGAAAAAATGCAACATTTATGTTCCTATACTTTAACAACTTAAATATTAATTTTTGTTTTAAATAAATAATGTTGTTAACCAACAATAATTATTTACCCACATTTGTAAAGGTTGGAGTAAAATATAATAGCCTATTAACTAAAATATTCATTTTATTAAAAAATGGAAAAAGTTCATAAAAAACAGGCCTTGATAAAATTTTATGAACATTTGTACTACCTCCATTTGCTCCCTTTTCTTTAGCTTTCGGCATTTTGAAAAAAAAAAGAAAGCTCTGATTTCTGGTCAAATCTATTTGTACAGTCCATTGCACAACAGTTCTTTCCTGTTTTAGAGCTGTTTTTTTTTTGTGTATGTGTTTTTGTGGCATTAGAGCTGTGTTACTTCCACCTACGGTGAAGTCACATATATTCCCACTATTGTACATTATTGCACCCTTTGCTGTCTAAACAGTGCAGTTACAGGTAAGACAAACTAACAGATTACTCAGCCTGGTAATAATCACAATTATTTTTTTATTTCATCGATTCAAATTGTCATAAATTTGCATTGCAATTTATCATTGCACGATGTATTATTACACGCCTATAATGTATTATTTTTGTTAGTCATTAGTGCAGTCTTCTGTGGCTTCTGCAATTTTTCTGCGACTGCTTTTAGTACATACTAAAAAAATAACTTGCTACACAAATAGGTATGTATGCTTATTGCTCTAATCTATCAGTAGTGTATCAGTAAGTCTAAGATTAGCACTATTCCAAAGCAAGCACTATTCCAAATCAAATGTATCTAAAAGCTGTAATACAACCCTGATTCCAAAAATGTTGGGACAAAGTACAAATTGTAAACAAAAACGGAATGTAATAATTTACAAATCTCAAAAACCGATATTGTATTCACAATAGAACATAGACAACATATCAAATGTCGACAGTGAGACATTTTGAAATTTCATGCCAAATATTGGCTCATTTGAAATTTAATGACAGCAACACATCTCAAAAAAGTTGGGACAGCGGCAATAAGAGGCTGGAAAAGTTAAAGGTACAAAAAAGGAACAGCTGGAGGACCAAATTGCAATTCATTAGGTCAATTGGCAATAGGTCATTAACATGACTGGGTATAAAAAGAGCATCTTGGAGTGGCAGCGGCTCTCAGAAGTAAAGATGGGAAGAGGATCACCAATCCCCCTAATTCTGCGCCGACAAATAGTGGAGCAATATCAGAAAGGAGTTCAACAGTGTAAAATTGCAAAGAGTTTGAACATATCATCATCTACAGTGCATAATATCATCAAAAGATTCAGAGAACCTGGAAGAATCTCTGTGCGTAAGGGTCAAGGCCGGAAAACCATACTGGGTGCCCGTGATCTTCGGGCCCTTAGACGACACTGCATCACATACAGGCATGTTTCTGTATTGGAAATCACAAAATGGGCTCAGGAATATTTCCAGAGAGCATTATCTGTGAAGACAATTCACCGTGCCATCCGCCGTTGCCAGCTAAAACTCTATAGTTCAAAGAAGAAGCCGTATCTAAACATGATCCAGAAGTGCAGACGTCTTCTCTGGGCCAAGGCTCATTTAAAATGGACTGTGGCAAAGTGGAAAACTGTTCTGTGGTCAGACGAATCAAAATTTGAAGTTCTTTATGGAAATCAGGGATGCCGTGTCATTCGGACTAAAGAGGAGAAGGATGACCCAAGTTGTTATCAGCGCTCAGTTCAGAAGCCTGCATCTCTGATGGTATGGGGTTGCATTAGTGCGTGTGGCATGGGCAGCTTACACATCTGGAAAGACACCATCAATGCTGAAAGGTATATCCAGGTTCTAGAGCAACATATGCTCCCATCCAGATGACGTCTCTTTCAGGGAAGACCTTGCATTTTCCAACATGACAATGCCAAACCATATACTGCATCAATTACAGCATCACGGCTGCGTAGAAGAAGGGTCCGGGTACTGAACTGGCCAGCCTGTAGTCCAGATCTTTCACCCATAGAAAACGTTTGGCACATCATAAAACGGAAGATACGACAAAAAAGACCTAAGACAGTTGAGCAACTAGAATCCTACATTAGACAAGAATGGGTTAACATTCCTATCCCTAAACTTGAGCAACTTGTCTCCTCAGTCCCCAGACGTTTACAGACTGTTGTAAAGAGAAAAGGGGATGTCTCACAGTGGTAAACATGGCATTGTCCCAACTTTTTTGAGATGTGTTGTTGTCATGAAATTTAAAATCATCTAATTTTTCTCTTTAAATGATACATTTTCTCAGTTTAAACATTTGATATGTCATCTATGTTCTATTCTGAATAAAATATGGAATTTTGAAACTTCCACATAATTGCATTCCGTTTTTATTTACAATTTGTACTTTGTCCCAACTTTTTTGGAATCGGGGTTGTACATATATCCAGCTTACCTTTGCTGATGTCCTGATACTCGAGCCACAGCTTGCGCTGCACCTGCTTATTGGGGTACCAGATGGTGCAGGACTCCTCAAAGCCATACACTGCCTCCTGGACAAAATGATTCCCAAATTCCTTCAGAATAGACACGAAGTCACTGCGCAATGTGGCACCATCCAAAGAATGGATGGCCGAACTGAAGGCTGAAGAAACAGAGGAAAGAAAGCTAAAAAAAAGTGCTTGAAACTTGTTAAATTATAGCATCAATGTTGAAATATGATCATATTAGATAGTCAAAGCAACATTATTTCAGAGAAGAAATTGAGAATCATAAATTATCAAACATATATTTCTTTGTATTTGGGTGAAATTGTAAGAAAAAGAAGTTCCTGAATATTTCAAAACACCATGTAAAAACTTCATTACTCTGTGTTTTGTGGAAAATAAAATTATCTAGGGAAAAGATGGCTGGCTAAACAAACAAACACAAAACCCTGCAGACATCCATGTGCATATGTGTGGGCTGTGCTTTTGACCTTTGAAGAAATGTTTCAATATATCAACTTTTTTAACATTGTAGTAATAGTACACAAAACTAAAAGTGCAATCAGTCTGAGAAAGTTTCACGTCTGATCCCTATAGCATTTCTTAATCCAGAGAAACTCATGACAAAAAAATTATTCGTCTTTATTCTGCAGCTAGCATTCAGAGACATCTCAGTGTGGTGTTGAGCAAATAAAAAGCAATTAAAAACAAATTGAAACTACAACAAATTGACCGCAATATTGGTGTTAGTCATGGTCAGGGAGTCCCAGTCTAAAAGCATTGCTCAAGCTAGCCAGAACTTAGTAAACATGAAAAATGAGTTCTTTCACTGTTAATGAGAAGAGAGAATCATGTTGGAGAACCACTGCACATAATGAGAGACAGGAAATAAAACTTCACTGTCATTTACAAAGAGAGGCACTGCT
>NC_083569.1:35264648-35292148 GCF_027579695.1 Neoarius graeffei
CTCCACCCATTCTTACGAACTGCCACAGTGGTGCCGAAACCCGGGATCTTGGCGCGCAGAAGCAGAACAGCCCCATGGAGTCCTCCCCTGTCGCCGACCTGGTCCATGCCCTCACCACGGCCCAGCAAAGCCAGCACCAGGCACTAGTCGCCCTCCGGAAGGAGCAGGAAGAGCGGTTCGAGGCCCTGGTGTTGGCTCAGCAGGAAGATCGACAGGCGTTCCAGCACCTCCTCGCGTCGGCGGGGTCCACCAACTCCACCGCTGCGGGCCCGTCCCCCCTCACCCTAATGAAGATGGGCCCACAGGATGACCCCGAGGCCTTCCTCACGCTCTTTGAGCAGGTAGCAGAGACCTCGGGGTGGCTGGTGGAACAGCGCACAGCGCACCTCCTCCCCCTGCTAACGGGAGAGGCGCAGCTGGCCGCGCTACAGCTCCCCGCCGACTGCCGGCTGGCCTATGCGGACCTTCGCCGGGCCGTCCTCCAGCGTGTGGGGTGCACCCCGAGCAACAGTGGCAGCGCTTCCATGCTTTGCGCTTGGAGGAAGTCAGCCGGCCGTTCGCATTTGGCCAGCAACTCCGGGATGCCTGCTGGCGGTGGTTGAGGGCCAACAACCACGACGCCGAGGGAATCATCGACCAGGCGGTACTGGAGCAGTTCATTGCGTACTTACCAGCCAGAACCGCAGGAGTGGGTCCAGTGCCACCGCCCGGCGTCGCTGGATCAGGCAACCGAACTGGCGGATGGCCATTTGGCGGCTGTCCTGACGGCAGGACAGCAGACAACCTCTTCTCTCCTCTCTCTCTCTCTCCCTCTCCTCCTGTGTCTCATCCTTGCCCCATTCCCCCACCGTGGAGGCGGGGGCCTGCGCCACCCCAGCCGGCCCGCCACACCCACGGTGCCCTCCCATTTCTCCCTTCTGTGTCTGTCTCTCCCCCCCTCAGGTGAGTGAGCCCCAGAGCACCAGTGCGGAAAGGAAGCCCAGGCCGGTTTGCTGGAGCTGCAGGGAGCCGGGCCACCTCCAACAGCAGTGCTCGGTAATGGAGGTGGGTGCAGTGGTTCAGATCCCCGACGCACCAGGAGCCTCGATCAGGCCGGAGCGTATCGCATACCGGTGAGTGTCCAAGGGGATACATATCAGGCGTTGGTGGATTCTGGTTGTAATCAGACCTCAATCCACCAAAACCTGGTGCAAGATGAGGCATTGGGTGGAGCACAACTGGTGAAGGTGTTGTGTGTGCACGGGGATGTTCACAACTACCCTTTAGTGTCGGTCCACATTCTTTTTCGAGGGGAAAAATTTAGTGTAAAGGCGGCTGTTAATCCTCGCCTTACCTACTCAATAATTTTGGGGACGGATTGGCCGGGATTTGGGGAATTAATGAGTCATCTAGTGAAGAGTGGGTCCTGCCATAGTTTAATAGAGGGAGGTCCTGGTGTCGCGTTGGCAGGAGCAGCTGTCACAGAGCCGTCTACGTCATCTCCACGTCAGAGTGAGGAGCCGCCGGCTCCTCCTCTCTCTATTGGGGAATCCCTCGCAGATTTTCCATTAGAGCAGTCGTGAGATGAGACTCTGTGGCATGCATTTGACCAAGTGAGAGTAATCGATGGTCAAATGCTCCAGCCAAACGCCACCCCGTCCTTCCCCTACTTCGCAATTATGAAGGATAGATTATACCGAGTGACGCAGGACACTCAGACTAAAGAGCAAGTCACGCAGCTTTTGATTCCAAAGAGCTGCCGGGAATTGGTATTCCAGGCAGCTCACTTTAATCCCATGGCTGGACACTTAGGGCAGGATAAAACACTAGCCCAAATAATGGCCCGGTTCTATTGGCCAGGGATTCACGGCGATGTCCGTAGGTGGTGTACGGCGTGCTACGAATGCCAGTTAGTAAATCCAGCGGCCATTCCAAAAGTGCCTTTGCACCCTCTCCCATTAATCGAGACCCCATTCGAAAGAATTGGGATGGATTTCATCGGGCCATTAGATCGGTCAACACGAGGGTACCGCTTTATATTAGTTCTGGTGGACTATGCAACGCGATACCCGGAAACGGTGGCTCTTCGCAATATCTCAGCATGCAGTATTGCGGAAGTGCTCTTCCACGTTATCTCCCAAGTTGGAATCCCGAAAGAGATTCTGACTGACCAAGGCACCTCGTTTATGTCACGTACACTGAACGAACTGTATGGGTTGTAGGGTCTTAAGCCGATCCGCACCAGCGTGTATCCCCCACAAACGGACGGTTTAGCTGAACGGTTCAATCGCACCCTCAAGAATATAATTATAACATTCGTAAGTGAGGATGCACATAATTGGGATAAATGGCTCGAACCCTTGTTGTTTGCAGTGCAAGAGGTCCCCCAAGCCTCCATGGGGTTCTCCCCATTTGAATTATTATATGGGCGTAAGCCGCGCGGCATTCTAGATGTGCTGCAGGAAAATTGGGAGGAGGGACCTTCACCAAGTAAAAATGAAATCCAATACGTTATTGATCTGCGCGCAAAACTCCACACACTCACCCACCTAACCCAGGAGAATTTGCGGCAGGCCCAAGAATGACAAACCCGCCTGTACGACAAGGGTATGCGCCTTAAGGAGTTCGCACTGGGAGATAAAGTACTCATACTGCTGCCCACATCAAGCTCCAAATTGGTCGCCAAGTGGCAAGGACCCTTTGAGGTCACACGGCAAGTCGGGGACGTTGACTATGAGGTGAGGCGAACGGACAGGGGTGGGGCACTACAGATTTACCACCTCAGTCTGCTCAAACTCTGGAATGAGGAGGTCCCCATGGCGTTGGGGTTGGTGGTTCCGGAGAAGGCAGAGCTGGGGCCGGAGGTTCAAAAGGGAACATTGGCATCACGTACCTCTCCGGTCCCCTGTGGAGACCACATCTCCCCGACCCACCTCACGGAGGTTGCCCAGTTGCAGACCGAGTTTTCGGACGTGTTCTCACCCCTGCCCAGCCGCACCAACTTCATAGAGCACCACATTGAGACGGCCCTGGGGGTGGTAGTGCATAGCCGCCCTTACAGGCTACCCGAACACAAAAAAAAGTGGTTCGGGAATAACTCGAGGCCATGCTCGAAATGGGCATCGTCGAGGAGTCCCACAGTGACTGGAGCAGCACGGTGGTCTTGGTACCCAAGGCAGATGGGTCGGTCCGGTTCTGTGTAGACTATAGAAAAGTCAACACGGTGTCTAAATTCGATGCGTACCCAATGCCTCGTATTGATGAGTTACTCGATCGACTAGGCACGGCTCGCTTTTACTCGACACTGGATTTAACAAAGGGTTATTGGCAGATCCCCTTGACTCCATTATCCTGAGAAAAAATGGCCTTTTCCACACTGTTTGGCTTACACCAGTTTGTCACACTTCCTTTTGGGCTGTTTGGGGCGCCGGGTATGTTTCCGCGGCTGATGGATAGGGTCCTCCGCCCCCCACGCCACCTATGCGGCCGCCTACCTCAACGACATCATTATCTATAGTAATGACTGGCCGAGGCACCTCCAACATCTGAGGGCCGTCCTTAGGTCGCTGAGGCGAGCGGGTCTCACAGCCAACCCGAAGAAGTGTGCGATTGGGTGGGTGGAAGTACGGTATCTGGGCTTCCACTTGGGCAACGGGCAGGTGCATCCCCAAATTAACAAGACAGCAGCAATTGCGGCATGCCCGAGGCCCAAGACCAAAACGGGGGTGAGACAGTTCCTGGGGCTGCCTGGCTATTATCATAGGTTTATACCTAATTATTCGGACGTCACCAGCCCGCTGACTGATCTCACTAAAAAGGGGACACCAGATCCGGTCCAGTGGACGGAGCAGTGCCAGCGGGCTTTTTCTGAGGTAAAGGCTGCACTGTGTGGGGGGCCACTATTACACTCCCCTGACTTTTCTCTCCCCTTTATGTTACAGACAGATGCGTCGGACAGAGGGCTGGGGGCTGTTTTGTCCCAGGAGGTGGAGGGGGAGGACCGCCCAGTGTTGTATATCAGTAGAAAGCTGTCGGTGCGTGAGGGGCGCTACAGCACCATTGAAAAGGAGTGCCTAGCAATCAAGTGGGCGGTCCTCGCCCTCCGTTACTACCTGCTGGGACGCCCTTTCACTCTCTGTTCGGACCACGCGCCCCTCCAGTGGCTCCACCGCATGAAGGATGCCAACACGCGGATCACCCGTTGGTATCTGGCATTCCAACCCTTTAACTTCAAGGTGATCCATAGGCCGGGGGCGCAGATGGTCGTGGCGGACTTCCTCTCCGGTCAAGGGGGGGGAGGGAGTCAGCTGCAGGCCGGACGGCCGCCCGGCCTGAGTCAGGCGGTGGGGGTATGTGGCAGCGTGGGCGTGGTCAAGTGTCGGTCTGTGACCGGAGGGCGGAGTCAGGGAAGGTAAGTGGCAGAATCACTGCACCTGATGTTAATTAATGTGTTTGTGTGTCTTCCCCAGTGACCGTGCCCTATTTAAGGAGAGAGAGTGAGAGCAGAGGGAGCTCTCCCCTGAACCAGACGCCGGTTGTGTGTGTGTGCGCGTGTGTCTGTGTTTGATTAACGAGAGACCACTGACAAGTGTTAAAAATAAAAAGGTTTGCCAACCTGAGCTCTGTCCTGCTGTCTTCTGTGCTCTGTCCATTCCTACGAACTGCCATACACACATATATATGCATATGCATAATTGTATATAATATATATGCATAATATGCATAATTTGATATTATGGGTGTCTGTGTACATATGGATATGTGTATAGTTATAGGTATGTGTATATGTATGTACTGTATATATGTATTGTATGTGTGTGTATATATGCATAACATAAGAATCTGGATATATGATTTGATTTGGTCGATATTATACCATGTTGGTATGTCTTGGTATGTTGGTATGTTTTCTTTTTGTTTGTTGCTTTTGTTTTCTTTTGTATATATAGTTTATTATGGCGGAAAGTGATGTTTGATTAGCAGTGGTATAGAGGGTTAGGATTTGATAAGTTATTTACTTCTTCCTAATCCTTTCCGAACATTATTATGTTCCTGCCTTGTGGCTACGCTATTCTGTTTGTTTATGACGATGTTTTGATTATTGCATTATTTATTTATTTATTTATTTATTTTTTACATCTTTCTTCTTTACTGTTCGGAATCAATCAATCAATCAATCAATGGTAGCACCTTCTCTTTCAGTATAGAGCAATACATCTGTGAATTCATGATGCCATCAATGAAATGCAGCTCCCTGACACCAGCAGCACTCAAGCAGCCCTACATAAGGACACTGCCACCACCATGTTTCACTGTAGGCACCATGCATTTTCTTTGTATTCCTCACCTTTGTGACGCCATACAGTTTTGAAGCCATCAGTTCCAAAAACATTCATCTTGGTCTCATCACTCCAGAGTATAGAGTCCCAGTAGTCTTCATCTTTGTCAGCATGGGCCCTGGCAAAATCTAGGTGGGCTTTTTTTGTGCCTGGGCTTTAGGAGAGGCTTCTTTCGTGGATGGCATCCATGCATGCCATTCCTCTGCAGTGTACGCTGTACTGTGTCACGGGAAATAGTCACCCCAGTTTGGCTTTCTACTTCTTTAGATAACTGCAGTGAACTTGCATGCTGATTTTCTTCAACCCTTCTCATCAGGAGATGCTCCTGTCGAGGTGTTAACTTCCGTGAATGACATGGATGTCTCTGTGAGATGGTTGCAGTTACATCTTTCTTAAATTTTTGTACCACTTTTGTGACAATATTCTGACTGATAAGTAAAGCTTTGCTGATGATTTTGTAGCCTTCACCTTTGTGGTGTAAAGAAATTATTAATTATATTCAGAGAAATTATTTTCTCTGAAGAGACAAGTTGAGCATCACTCTCCATCTAGCATCCAGTCACTAAAAGAGGTCATTGTTGAAGAATGGAAAAAGATTGATGTTGCAAAATGTCGCCAACTTGTTCATTCCATGCCTAGAAGACTTGGTGCTGCCATTAAAAATCATGGAGGCCATACAAAGTACTAGATGTAGTAGTTTTTGTTGTGGGGTGTACTCATTTTTGCACCACCCTAATTTGAGTAAAACTGAAAAAAAATGTGTAATCTAAGTTATATTATTAACCTTACTTTCACATTATAAGTTAAACAGATGTTAGATTAAACTTTGTCTTGTCAACATTTTGGAAATTGTTTGTGTTCATTGAGATATTGTTTAAAATGTTACTTTTCAAAGGGGGTGTACTCATTTACACTGAGCACTGTGTATATATATATATATATATATATATATATATATATATATATATATATATATATACACACACAAAACTACATACATGTGTGTTTCTATTTTACCTTTTCAAATCCTAATACACACACACACATACAGTACATATATAACTATATATGTGTGTTTCTATTTTACCTTTTCTTTATTTTACCTTTTCTAATCCTAATACACACACACATATATATATATATATATATATATCCATTATCTGTAGCTGCTTATCCTGTCCTACAGGGTTGCAGGCAAGCTGGAGCTTATCCCAGCTGACTATGGGCGAGAGGCGGGATACACCCTGGACAAGTCGCCAGGTCATCGCAGGGCTGACACATAGACACAGACAACCATTCACACCTACGGTCAATTTAGAGCCACCGATTAGCCTAACCTGCATGCCTTCGGACTGTGGGGGAAACCGGAGCATCCAGAGGAAATCCACGCGGACATGGGGAGAGCATGCAAACTCCACACAAAGGCCCCCGTCGGCCGCTGGGCTATATATATATATATATATATATATATATATATATATATATATATATATAAATTTCATAATTACACACAGCTCTGGAAAAAAAAAAATCAGAGACCGCTTCAATTTTTTTCTTAAATCAGCATCTCTAGGTATTCTGTGCTGGAATTCCAACACAAGCACATGTCATTTTCCTTCATGAAGTACCAATGAGGTGATCACCTGAACCAAATCTTATTTAACAAGGAAACGTATAAAAAAACACTGCTGTGGTCATCACTATCCTCTTGCAATAGGACCAGTTTGGATGGCAGAAACAATACTAGTAGTAACTTAAATTTCATTGGAATACAAAAGTATCTATTCATCATGTCAAAAGAGTGAAAAAGAAAAGTTATGAGTAAGGAAAAAGAAGGGTTCAATTCTGGGTTTACTGGCAGAGGGATACACTGAGTGTCAGGTTACTTCCATCCTCAAACAGTCTAAGGGCCTGTCCACACGAGTACACGGCCTCACCCAATACACTGTCATTTTGAAAAAAATCTCCGTAAACACGGTGTCGTTTCCAGAAATATCTGCGTCCACACGGATTCACTGGAAACGACCCAAAACGCTGTAGTACATATGCCAGGCCTGTATGTGGCGCTGTGACGCCGCCACACCAATACACTAAAACTGGAAGAGAAGCTATGGAGCATGTGTATAAAGGTCACGCGCTGTTTACAAACAAGCTCATAACACGAGAAGAGGACGATCATGGCCAGCGCAACTCTGAGAGGAAGAGGAGAGTCTTTCGTGTGGACTGACAATGAAGTGGAACTATATGGTAGAAGCCTGTAGTCCGCCATTGTTGTTGTTATGACGCGTCTAGCAGCAGAGGCTGAGGTTAAAGGTTAGAGAGGTGGGGCTTATACGTCATCGTTTCTGAAAAAATCTGCATTCGCCGTCCAGACGACTCCGGGCTACCCGGCGTTTTAGGATTTTCCCACTCTGGGACCCGTTTTCAAAAAATACTGGTTTCACACCCTGAAAAAGCCAGATCCGTCTGGACGCGAGGCCAAAACGATAAAGTATTTATGCAGATTCGACAAAAACGTACTCGTGCGGACGGGCCCAAAGATAGCAGTTTATAAGAACAAGGTTAAGCAGCAGACACTGGGGACAACAAAGTTACAGACTGGCAGAGGGTGAACATGACTCTCCACTGATTATGATGATCATCAACTCCTTCAAATGTTACTCAAAAACTGAAGGATGACATCAAGTGACCTACAACCTTAATTCCAAAAAGTTGGGACACTGTAAAACATAAATAAAAACAGAATGTGAAGATTTGCAAATCATGGAAACCCTATACTTCACTGAAAATAGTACAAAGATAACATATCAAATTTGAAACTGAGAAATTTTATTGATTTTTGAAAAATATATGCTAATTTTGAATTTGATGTCAGGAACACATTTCAGAAAAGTTGGGACAGGGTAACAAAAGACTGAAAAAGTTGTGTAATGCTAAAAAAACCCCCAACAACTCTGGTTAATTGCCAACAGGTCAGTAACATGATTAGGAATAAAAAGGGCATCCAAGAGAGGCTGAGTCTCTCAGAAGGAAAGATGGGGAGGGGTTCACTGCTCTGTGAAAGACTACATGGGTAAACAGTGCAACAATTTAAGAACAATGTTCTTCAATGTAAAATTGCAAAGAATTTGAGGACTGTATCATCTATGGTACATAAAATCATTAAAAGATTCAGAAATTCTGAAGAAATATCTGTATGCAAGAGACAAGGCTGAAAAGTGACACTGGATGCCTCTGATCTTCAGGCTCTCAGGTGACACGCCATTAAAAGCAGACATGTGTCTGTCATGTAAATCACAGTATGGGCTCAGGAACACTTCAGAAAACCATCATCTGTGAAAACAGTTCATTACTTCATCCACAAATGCAAGTTAAAACCATATATAAACAATTTCCAGAGACAACGCCACCTTCTCTGAGCCCAAGCTCTTTTACGATGGACTGAGGTGAAATGGAAAATTGTCCTGAGGTCTGACGAATCAAAAGTAGAAATTCTTTTGAGAAATCATAAACACCACATCCTCCAGGCTAAAGAGGAGAGAAACCATCTGGCTTGTTATCAGTGCACAGTTCAAAAGCCAGCATCTATGATGGTATGAGGGTGCATTAGTGCACATGACATGGGTAGCTTGTACATCTGGGAAGGCATCATTAATGCTGAATGATATATACACCTTTCAGAGCAATATGCTGTTATTCAGACAAAATTCTTTTCAGGGAAGGCCTTCCTTCTTTCAGCAAGACAATGCCAAACCACTTTCTGCACATATTAAAACTGCATGGCTCCGTAGTAAAAGAGTCCGGGTGCTCAACTGACCTACCTGCAGTCCAGACCTGTCTCCCATTTAAAACATTTGGCACAATATAAAGTGCAAAATATGACAAAGGAGATCCTAATCTGTTGAGCAACTGAAATTGTATATCAGGGAAGAATGGCACATTTCTCTTTCAAAACTACAGCAATTGGTCTCCTCAATTCCCAAACATTTACAGAGTGTTAGTAAAGGTAGAGATGATTCAACACAGTGGAAAACATGCCCCTGTCCCAACTTTTTGGAAACATGCTGCTGACATCAAATTCAAAATTAGCATATATTTTTTAAAAAACAATAAAATTTCTGTTTCAAAAATTTGATGTTTTGTCTTTGTACAATTTTCAGTCCCCTCTGAAGAATCACTACCTTAATGTGGTGGAGGGGTTTAGGTGTCCCGGTGATCCTGGGAGCTGTGTTGTTGGGGGCATTAGCCCCTGGTAGGGTATCCCAAGGCAAATTGGTTCCAGGGGAGGGGCCAGACTAAGAGCGATTCAAGACCCCAATGAAATGGCAAAGAAAGAGCTGCAGCACCTCACCCGGGAGCGGGAAACCAGGGCCTCCTCCTGGAGCCAGACCTGGGAGGGGAGCTCGCTGGCAAGCATCTGGTGGCCAGGCCTTGGTTCATGAGGCACAGCCAGGCACAGCCCGAAGAAATTACATGGAGCTGCCACCAAGTGGACTCACCACCCGCAAGGACAGGCACTAGGATCAGGTGCATTGTGAGCCGGGCGGCAGGCAAAGGCGGGAGCCTGGGCATGCTGATCCTCGGCAGCGCAGACTAGTGATTGAGATGTGGAATGTCACCTCTCTGGCAGGGAAGGAACCGGAGCTGGTGTGGGAGGCGGAGCGGTACTAACTCGGTATAGTTGGACTCGCCTCCATGCATAGCATCAGTTCTGGAACCAAACTCCTGGAGAGGGGGTGGACTCTCATTTTCTGGTGTTGCCCAGGGAGAGAGGTACCGGGCAGGTGTGGGGATACTCACGAACCCCCAGCTGAGCACCACGGTGTTGGAGTTCTCCCCAGAGAATGAGAGGGTCATCTCTATGTGACTGCAAGTTGCTGAGAGGAAAACTGCGACTGTTGTTTGTGATTATGCACCAAACAGCAGTGCAGAGTATTCGGCCTTCTTGGAGTACCTGGGTGGTGTCCTGGAAGGGGTGCCAACTGGGGACTCCATAATTTTCCTGGGGGACTTCAACACTCACATGGGCAATGATGGAGAAACCTGGAGGGGAGTGATTTGGAGGAACAACCTCCCTGATCTAAACCTAAGCAGTGTTTTGTTGTTGGACTTCTGTGCTAGTCATGGTTTGGCCATAACAAACACCATGTTTGAGCATAAGTGTACCAGGTACCAGAACACCTTAGGCCAATGATCAATGATTGATTTGTGGTCGTATCATCAGATCTGCAGCCATATATCTTGGACACTTGAGTGAAGAGAGGTGCAGAGCTGTCAACTGATCACCACCTGGTGGTGAGTTGGATCAGATGGCGAGGGAGGCTGCCGGACAGACCTGGCAAACCCAAGCATGTAGTGAGGGTGAACTGGGAACATCTGGAGGAGTCCCCTGTTCGTGACGTCTTCAATTCCCACCTCCAGAAGAGCTTTCCATGCATCCCCAGGGAGGCTGGGGACATGGAATCCAAATGGACCATGTTCAAAGCCTCCATTGTAGAAGCAGCTGGTAGGAGCTGTGGCCAGGTCATCAGTGCCTGTCATGGCGGTAACCTAAGAACCTAACAGTGCCATGATAGTGCCTGTCATGGCGGTAACCTAAGAACCTGCTGGTGAACACTGGTGGTGAAGGAAGCTGTCAAGCTGAAGAAAAGGCCTTTTGGGCTTGGTTGCCCCAGGGGTCCCTTGAGGCAGCAGGCAGGTACTGGGAGACCAGAAGGACTGCAGCTTCGGCAGTTGCTGAAACAAAAACCTGGGTGTGGGAGGAGTTTGGGGAGGCCATGGAGAAGGGCTTTCAGTTGGGTTCAAGGAAGTTCTGGCAAACTGTTTGGTGACTCATGAAAAGGAAGCAGGGCTTGCCTCAGGCTGTGCACAGCTGGGGAGGAGAACTGCTGACCCAAACTGGGGATATTGTCACGTGGTGGAAGGAGCACTTTGAGGAACTCCTGAACCCGTCCTACACATCCTCCATGGAGGAGGTGGAGTCTGAGGACTTGGGGGAATTGTCACCCATATCTCTGGCAGGAGGTCATTGAGGCAGTCAAGAAGCTCCTCGGTGGCAAGGTGCCAGGGGTGGATGAGATTCACCCTGAGATGCTGTGAAGGCTCTGGACATTGTTGGACTGTCTTGGCTGACATGCATCTTCAATGTCATGTGGAGGTTGGGTACAGTGCCTGTGGAGTGGCAGTCTGGGTTGGTGGTTCCTCTTTTCAAAAAAAGGGGACTGAGGAGTGTGCTCCAATTATGGGGGTATCACACTGCTCAGCCTCCCCAGGAAAGTTTATTCCAGGGTGCTGGAAAGGAGGCTCCAACCGATTGTCAAAAATCAGTTCAGGAGGAGCAATGCGGATTCCATCCTGGCCATGGAACAGTGGACTAGCCTTTTACCCTGGTAGGGTTGTTGGGGGGTTCATGGGAGTATGACCAGCCAGTCTACATGTATTTTGTAGATTTGGAAAAAGGCTTACAACCATGTTCCCTGGGGACTCTTGTGGGGGGCACTGTGGGAGTATGGGGTGTGGGGGCAGTTGCTATGAGCCATCCGGTCCTTGTACAACCAAAGTGTGAGCTGTGTCTGAATTCTTGGCACAAAGTCAAACACACTTGAAGTAGGTGTTGGACTCCACCAATGCTGCCCCTTGTTGCCGATTCTGTTTGTGATATTCATGGATGGGATCTCAAGGTGCAGCCGGGGTGAGGAACCTCCAGTTTGGGAACCTCAGAATTGCATCTCTGCTCTTTGCAGATGATGTGGTTCTGTTGGCTTCTTCAGAGCATGACCTTCAGCACATGCTGGGATAGTTTGCAGCTGAGAGTGAAATGGCTGGGATGAGAGTCAGCACCTCCAAGTCTGAGGACATGGTTCTCTGCTGGAAAACAGTGGAGTGCTCCCTCCAGGTTGGCAGGGAATTGCTGCCCCAAGTGAAGGAGTTCAAGTATCTTGGGGTCTTGTTCATGAGTGATGATAAAATGGAGCGTGAGATAGACAGGCAGATTGGGGCAGTGGCAGTAGTAATGCGGGCATTGTACCAGACGGTTGTGGTAAAGAGGGAGCTGAGCCAGAATGCAAAGCTTTCAATTTACCAGTCAATCTATGTTCCAACCCTCACCTATGGTCATGAGCTTTGGGTAGTGACCGAAAGGATGAGATTGCAGATACAAGTGAATGAAATGAGCTTTCTCTGTAGGATGGTTGGGCTCACCCTTAGAGATAGGGTGAGGAGCTCAGACATCCAGAGGGATCTTGGAGTAGAGCTGCTGCTCCTTTATGTCAAAAGGAGTCAGCTGACATCTGATTAGGATGCCTCCTAGGTGCCTTTCTTTGGAGGTTTTCGGGGCATGTCCAAATGGGAGGAGACCTCAGGTTAGACCCAGAACACACTGGAGAGATTATACATCTCATCTGGCCTGGGAGCGCCTTAGGATCCCTCAGTAGGAACTGGAAAGCATTGCTGGGAAGAGGATGCCTGGAATACCCTGCTGCCACCATGACCCAACCTTGGATAAGTGGAAGAAAATGGATGGATGGATAATGGATGGACTATTTTCAATGATATATAGGGATTCCATGATTTGCAAATGATCACATTCTGTTTTTATTTACAGTTTACACAGCATCCCAACTTTTTGGAATTGGGTTTGTACAAAATTAATGGCAAATGGAAGCTGGGGTTAAGTGAACAACACTTCAAAACAGGTTCGAAACAGGCTCCTTCAGGCAGGGTTAAAATCACGCAAATCTAGAAAAAAAAAGCCCTTTGTCAATGAGAAGCAAAGAAGAGCCAGGCTGAAGTTTTCTAAAGACCATAAGGATTGAACCATAGAGGACTGGAGTAAAGTCACCTTCTCTGGTGAGTCCAATTTTCAGCTTTTCCCATCACCTGGTCATCTGATGGCTAGACGGATACCTGGAGAGGCTTAGAAGTCACAGTGTCTTGCACCCATTGTGAAATTTGCTGGAGGATCGGTGATTATTTGGGGGTGCTTCAGCAAGGCTGGAATGTGGCAAATTTTTGTTTGGGAAGGACACAGGAATCAAGCCATGTACAAGGTTATCCTGGATGAAAACTTGTTTTCTTCTGCTCTGACAATGTTTCCTAACTCTGAGGATTGGGCTTTCCAGCAGGACAATGCTTCATGCCACACAGCTAGGTCAATCAAATGGAGGACCCCAAGATCAAGACCCTGTCATGGCCAGCGAAATCTCCAGACCTGAACTCCATTGAAAACCCCTAGAATATCTCATTATCTCTAGCTGCTTTATCCTGTTCAGCCTATCCCAGCTGACTACGGGCGAAAGGTGGGGTACACCCTGGACAAGTCGCCAGGTCATCATAGGGCTGACACATAGACACAGACAACCATTCACACCTACGGTAATTTAGAGTCCCCAGTTAACCTAACCTACAGACTATGTAGGTTAGGTTAACCTAACCTCCAGACCCGGAGGAAACCCACACGGACATGGGGAGAACATGCAAACTCCGCACAGAAAGGCCCTCGCCGGCCACGGGGCTCGAACCCGGACCTTCTTGCTGTGAGGCGACAGCACTAACCACTACACCACCGTGCCGCCCCCCCAGAATATGATCAAGAAAAATATTGATGGTTGCAAGCCATCAAACAAAGCTGAGCTGATTGAATTTTTGCACTAGGAGTGACATAAAGTCACTCAAGAGCAATATGAAAGACTGGTGGAGAGCATGCTAAGACACACGAAAGCTGTGATTAAATGTCTGGGTTATTCCACCAAATACTGATTTCTAAACTAAGTTTAAACATTAGTCTTGTGTTGTTTAAAATTGCATATGATCTTGATTTCTATGCATTATTCAAGGTCTTAAAACACTTAATCTTTTTCATGAATTTGACCAGTTGTCATTTTCTGCAATTAAATGCTCTATGTGATAATATTTTAATGTGGAATTTGGGGAAAATGTCAGTAGTTTATGGAATAAAACAATGATGTTCATGCTCCTTAAATACATACCTATAAATAGTAAAACCAGAGAAACTGCTAATTTTGCAGTGGTCTCTGTAATGGAAAATTTTAAGTGTTTAAGAATATTTTAAATGTCCAGGTTTAAATGTATAATTTCTACGATCTAAGCAGAAAGATTTTTGTTCTAGAGAGCGTGTGTGTACGTGACTGTTTTGCTTTCAGTCGGGGACTAATAGATAAGGCTTGCACATACTTAGTTTCAAGGTTTTAACATACAGTGTCTTGCAAAAGTATTCATCCCCCTTTATGTTTGTCCTGTTTTGTTGCATTACAAGCTGGAATGAAAATGGATTTTTGAGGGGTTAGCACCATTTGATTTACACAACATGCCTACCACTTTAAAGGTGAAAATTACTGTTTTATTGTGACACAAACAATAATTAAGATGAAAAAACAGACATCTGGAGTGTACATAGGTATTCACCTCCTTTTGTATAAAACCCCTAAATAAAAGCTGGTCCAACCAATTCACTTCATAAGTCACATAATTAGTTGACTGATTGTACACAGGTGGATCTTAAAGTATCACATGATCTGTCACATGATGTCTGGATAAATCAACCTGTTCTGGAAGGACCCTGACTCTGCAACACTACAAACCAAGCAACATGAGAACCAACGAGCATTCCAAACATATCAGAGACAAAGTTGTGAAGAATTATGGATCAGGGTTAGGTTATAAAAAAAATCCCAAACTTTGAATATCCAAGTGAGCACCAATAAATCCATTATACCAAAATGGAAAGAATATGGCACCACTACAAACCTGACAACAGAAGGCCGCCCACCATAACTCACAGACCAGGCAAGGAGGGCATTAATCAGAGATGCAACAAAGACACCAAAGATAACACTGAAGGAGCTGCAAAGATCCACAGCGGAGATGGGAGTATCTGTCGATAGGACCACTCCACAGAGCAGGGCTTTATAGAAGAGTGGCCAGAAAAAAAGCCATTACTAAAGAAAACACGTTTGGAGTTTGCCCAACAGCATGTGGCAGACTCCCCAAACACATGGAAGAAGATTCTCTGGTCAAATGAGACTTAAATTTATCTTTTTGGCCATCATGGGAAATGCCGTGTGTGGCGCAAACCCAACACCCTGAGAACACCATTCCTATAGTGAAGCATGGTGGTGGCATCCTCATGCTGTGGGGATATTTTTCATCTGCAGGGACAAGAAAGTTGGTCAGGATTGAAGGAAAGATGGATTGAAGGAAATTCTGGAGGAAAACCTGTTTGAGTTGGCCACAGGTTTGAGACTGGGACGAAGGTTCACGTTCCAGCAGGACAAAGACCATAAACATACTGCTAAAGCTACACTGGAGTGGTTTAAAGGGAAACATTTAAATGTCTTTGAATGGCCTAATCAAAGTCCAGACCTCAATCCAATTGAGAATCTGTGGCATAACTTGAAGATTGCTGTACACCAATGCAACCCATCTAACTTGAAGGAGTTGGAGCAGTTTTGCCTTGAGGAATGGACAAAAATCCCAGTGGCTAGATGTGCTAAGCTAATAGAGACATACCCCAAGAGACTTGCAGCTGTAATTACAGCAAAACATGGCTCTACAAAGTATTGACTTTGGGGGGTGAATACCTATGCACACTCTAGATTTCTGTTTTTTCATCTTAATTATTGTTTGTGTCAAAATAAAACAACAATTTTCACCTTTAAAGTGGTAGGCATGTTGTGTCAATCAAATGTTGCTAATCCCCCAACAATCCCTTTTACTTCCATCTTGTAATGCAACAAAACAGGACAAACACCAAGGGGGGGATGAATACTTTTGCAAGACACTGTATTTAGGCTCTAAAGGGAGCACAAAAGAGATGAGATGTGCTCTTCACTGAAGAAGTGAGCCCTATCTTGCAAGATTGAATAAAATCTATTTCTTCTGTGGCTTCAGGTTTCAACGTGTTATTTTTTCCACCACATTTCTTAATTTTTTTTCCAGAGCTGTGTATGTATTTTCTTACACAACAGACCAAACAAGCCTTTGTTTCTGAAAGATTACAGAAATATTTCTTTGTAACATGTCTCTTCACAAAAATGAGTAATTTGCACTTTTGTCTATACATGAAAGACAGAACAACCACTCTTGCTTATTATAATGAGCTGACTAATTGAGATACTGAGAAATGGGAAGCTGTAGAAATGAGAAGCTGTATTGGAGTGAAATTCCATGATCATTTTAATACAAATGATAACACGTTCACTTTCATATTCCTATAAGTAGTTTAAAAAAATTGCAGCCTGGACCCAAAATGAAAAATAAAATACTGTATGTTAGAATTTATCTACAAGAAAATGTAGTGCATCCTCTAACAAGATAATATAAAACATAAGGCAAATTAACATAAAAAACCTTGTAAAGAACCAAATAAAAGAAGTTGTAATTTTGCCATGAACCTCTCAATCTCCAAACTTCATTTAAACAAGGCAGTGCATCATAGCTGGCATAACAGATAGGTTTGAAGAATTGACAAAGTTTGGCCAAGTAATCAAACAACATGTAAACAGATGCATTAGTGAGGACTATTATATTTGAGAGGATCCAAAAGCTTCAGAAGGCATACAGTGATCACAGGGAATTATGAAAGTAAAGGGTGGGGGTACGTGTTAACAGATAATATTAATATCACATTCAGAAAAGAAGATGCAACATTTAAAGTAAAAATCTAATTTTTATCAGCCGTTAAATCCACTATTTGTCTGTCTTTGCTAATAATTAACATCAAACTCTACATTTCAACCAGAAAATAACATTTTGTTCATGTTGGGCCACCACAAGCTGTCACAACACTTTCAATTCACCTCAGCCTGGATTGTTCTAGTCTCTCCCAAATTATACTGGAGGGATGAACCCCATTCTTCAAAAAGATATTCCCTCAGCTGGTGTTTTTGCTAATGCTGGAGGAGAGTGAGGCAAAAATCTTCCACTGATGTTTAAATGGGTTGAGAACATGTGCTCAAATTCAGTTTGCATGGGGTCAATTTCCAGTCACTCACACGACACGCAGACATCAAATACAGATTCATCAACAAGAGCACATGTGCTTCACCTCCTGTGCTCATACCTTGGCTATCTATGGCTAACTATGCTCTCACCTTCTGCACCTTGGCTGCTTTTAGTAGTTGCAGTAAATAGGAACTCATCACTACATTTTGCCACAGTTTGCAAGAATAAGTGAAGATTAAGTTTGCATGCCATGACAACAACCTGACTCTGGACCAGCATATCGACCTGGCCATCTGTTTACACAACCTGCTGCATGAATGGTCCAACAGCAGGGGTGTATTCATCAGTGCCAGCCAGATCCCCTGAGACCAGGGAAATTGGTAAAAACATGAATCTTCAATGAAAAAAGGCAGATGTGTTTGTGAGCAGCCCTGTACTCTGGCAGACCATTTATGTGTAGACTGTGGCAATCACCTGGATCCTCTCCAAACTAGTAGAGCTGCTTACACAAGCTATACAGAGATTCATTGCATATTCCTATTACACTCACTGCAATATAATACTAATTATGCAGACATAACTGAAATTATGAACTGAATAAATCTGTAATTGTAACCGATATCTCCAGATAAAGGGTGCTGCATTCTGTATTGGATTCAATACTACATAGGACCCTTCACAGTCCATCTTATTTGTCATGACCAGGGGTCAACCTGTGTTGACTCACTTGGTTTGAATTGACAGAAGAAGTGTTGAACATTGGTTAAATAACCCAGGTTCAACCCTAGTCTTTGATATAAAAGAGGTACAAGTGTCACTGAACAGGCTGTAGATGGATGCAAATGCAGTTAAGTTTTTTATTAAAAGTAGCACAAACAATTCCAAAACAAGAGGCAAAATTGTTGTCAGAAACAAACAAAAGGTCAGGTGATCAGCAAACTGCAATATCATGGCAAAATCCAAAACAGCAAAACCAGGAACCAGAACAAGATCAAAAGTCAAAGTAGCATTAAAACAAATCCAGGCTTGGTAAGATCAGATGTGACATAACACTGAGTGTTACATCACACTGAATGACATCAAATTTTACACACTTTGTAGTATACAGATGTGTAAGAGTAATGATTTATAATCCCACTATCTGGTATCATCCAGCAGAGGATGGGTTCCAAATGAATTGAACTGAACAAAATATATTGGGCGTTCAACTGAACAATGCTGCTTCAATGATGTTTTGAGGTACATTCTGGGAATGGACTGATGTGACAAAGCCTTCCTAACAGAGGTGTCTGATAAGTAAGCATGCATTAGAAAGGAGTTAGGAGTGTGGCAAAGTGAGTTCTGGGTGTACTTGGCCTATGGGAGGAATTGTGCCCAATCCTCCTCCTGATTTTTGGAACAGAAAGTTTTCAGGTAGCACCCTATTTCCTGGTCGGCTCATTCCACTTGCCCGTTAGCTTGTGGATGGTATCCAAATGGGTCGCTTATAAAGTCCTCTGGCATTCCAAATGGAACATGTGATTGAAAATAAGCTCTGCTGATCCAAAAGCCATGGGAAGGCCAGGCAGAGCAACAAGACGGAGGGATTTAGAAAACAGGTCTACGACCAACATAATTACCATGTTTCTCTTGGACTTGGGGAGATCAGTGGTGAAATCTATAGTGATGTGAGTTCAGGACTGCTATAGAATGGGTAGCAGTACTAGCTTACTGGCTGGTAGAGTACAGGGCACCTGCAACTGAGCTGAATGAACGAAATGGAGTAGATCAGGATATCATCACTGTAGGCTATGACAAATTTGTCCAAAGTCTCCCTCAGCACATCATTAATAAGACACCAAATTAAGAAAAGCAAGGGGGCACAAGAGATCCCATATGGCATGATGCAGTACTCTTAGCAGCCAGAGGTGGTGCTAAAGGCTGTCTTCCACTCATCACTCTGACATGTATGAAATTGTAGGCACTGTGTAGGTCTAGTTATGTGAATACCTTGGATGGGCACAGTTGTTCCAGTGTTGAGGGAACCCATGGGAAAGGATAAGGACACTTTACTGTGATCTGGTTCAAACCTGGATGGTCTATGCTGGGGTGGAGCCCTCTTCCTTTTTTCTCCAAAAAGAAGGTGGCTGCTGAGGCAGGAGAGGCTGATGGGCAGATATACCCCTGCTGGAGTGTGTCCTGGATATAGTCATCCATGGCTTGCTGTTCAGTGAGGGAGAGTGGGTAGATCTGATTGCATGGGGGCATGGTACAAAGAAGAAGGTCGATGGGGCAGTTGCAAAGTCTGTGGGGAAGTAGGCCACTGACCTTGGTTTTGGTTACCTCTTGACCTTGGTTACTTCATTTCAGTCTGACACCTTTCTGTTTTAGCCAACATTAACTTTTTCAGCAGTTTGTGCTACAGTCGCTCTTCTGTGGGATTGTGCCATATGGGCTAGCCTTCGACACCCATGACCCTGTCATTGGTTCACTGGTTGTCCTTCCTTGGATCAATTTTGGTAGGTACTAACCACTGCATACTCGGAACACCCCACAATATGTGCCATTTTGGAGACGCTCAGACCCAGTCATCTAGCCATCACAATTTGGCCCTCGTCAAAGTCGCTCAGATCCCTACGCTTGCCCATTTTCCCTGCTTCCAACACATCAACTTCAAGAACTGATTGTTTTCTTGCTGCCTAATATACTATATCCCACCCCTTGACAGGTGCCATTGTAATGAGATAATGTTATTCACTTCACCTGGTCATAATGTTATGGCTGATCAGTGTATATGTCAATATAGTTAAAACTGACAGTATATTACCGAAAATATTCAATGATATACTGTAAAAAGTACAATACTCACTTGTAAATGTATCATACTAATTTAATGTAAATGTTTTACATTTATTTACTGTAAATGTACTGCTGCCACTAACTACTGTTACAGTAGTTACACATTTCAGTGCATTCTTTAAATTTATCAGTATATACAGTTAAAAGCAAAGAATAAAAATTGAAACAAAGCTATATGTTCCCCAAACCAGATCACTGAACAAGATAAATCTGTCTGAACTTCTGCATCCAAAATCAGGGGCAAAAAAATTTCAACAAGACTTAGGGTACTTTTAGGCTCATTTCCACATGTATATGTGTTCATAAGTTTCTGCCATGACAGATGCTTCTTGTCTTAAATGGAAAACAGAAATATAAGTAAATCAGAATACAAGGTTATATACAACCTGGGTGCGATTTGCTGGGGGGGATGGTGGGGATCATCCCCCCCTCTGGTTTTTATCTCTGCTGAAAAAAAATCCTCGGGGACAACCCCGTCAATAAAACAAACAAACCAAAAAAAAAGTTGACATGACAGGCATGTTGTGACACAGTTTTCTATGGTCTACATTGCACTCACTTTCAAAATGACCCGAAGTGGCAGCTTTGATGTTCACGAACATCTAGGGTTGCCAACCGTCCCGTATTGGGCAGGACATCCCGTTTTTTGGGTAATTTTAATTTGTCCCATCAGGGACAGATCCTGCCCCTCACTCCAATGCTGTGGTGTAAATCACGTAATTGACGTGAGAAGCGCTATTACCGTGAGTCGCGGTCATCTGCGATTTAAAACCATTCACTGTTGCCATATCCTGAATTTTTAAGCTATACTGACAAAATAGGCATCAAATTGGTGCAGCCAGTGGATACAGCCTAACTGTTCGATAAGGATAGCAGATAGCATAAAAAAAAACCTTCCGAAACAGGATAGACCTCAGCCTATAGTAGGGGAGCTTTTCTGCCTCACTCCTGCCTTTGTGATGTCTTTCTCTCTTCTTCTTCTGCTATGAAGCATTGCAGAAGGTTCTTAGGGTTTTCAAATGGACAATTAAGCAAATATCAGGGTTTTACAGCTACAGCAAATCATTTTTCAGTTTATGACATTGCCTTCATAAATATGGCCTGATGAATTATTTGGCCAAAGGTTAAAAGAGAAAAATTAGACAATAATATTAGAATTGTTTGTTATTTTGCATTAAGTTACTTAAAAATATCCATTAATTGGTCTATTAATTTTTAAAAGCTCTATTTTAGAAATGAATTTGTAGTGGCCTACATTTGAAACACTCACCTAAAGGCGATTCGGTACTGTAACTATTTTGGGGCACTGGGGTGCGTGTACAGGGCCTGTACCAGTACTTGTCCGCACCCGGAACAAAGTGTCCCTCATTTGGATATGAGAAAGTTGGCAACCCTACGAACATCCCCAGCAAATAGATACATTGTAGATAATCAGAGTGTGAACATGGATTTAGTGCCATGAATCACATCCTTACTGATGAGCGCAACAGAATGAATGTATCCACACTGAACAGCCTTCTTTTCCTCGCTGTCAATGGGCCAGACGTGCATTCCTTCCCTGCTGAGAAATTCACAGAAATGTGGATTAAAGAAGGGCGAAACGCGGCGGATAGCGCATCGACGGGAAAGCAGAAAAGGCCACATGAACTGCGCCATCAGAGCAAACTGTTCATTTAGTATTCATGTATTTCAGTGATTTTCAAGTCACTGTCCATTTAATCTGGAGGGAGAGAAACATCACAGCAACGCGACAAGCAATGCGAACTTTGTTGTGTGTTAGTGTTCGTGTATTTAGTCAGAGAGATAGGAAGATGATTTTACTATCTCTGATTTAGTGTTCGTTTTCATTTAGTGTTATTCATTTGATATCATCGGATGTTATTGAGCTGTTAGCCTATTGTTACCTTAATTTTGTGACGTTTCATGATTAAAAAAAAAACATCCCCCCTTCTGGTTTTTTGACAAATCGCACCCTGTATACAACCCCGATTCCAAAAAAGTTGGGATAAAGTACAAATTGTAAATAAAAATGAAATGCAATAATTTACAAATCTCAAAAACTGATATTGTATTCATAATAGGACATAGACAACATATCAAATGTTGAAAGTGAGACATTTTGAAATTTCATGCCAAATATTGGCTCATTTGAAATTTCATGACAGCAACACATCTCAAAAAAGTTGGGACAGGGGCAATAAGAGGCTGGAAAAGTTAAAGGTACAAAAAAGGAACAGCTGGAGGACCAAATTGCAACTCATTAGGTCAATTGGCAATAGGTCATTAACATGACTGGGTATAAGAAGAGCATCTTGGAGTGGCAGCAGCTCTCAGAAGTAAAGATGGGAAGAGGATCACCAATCCCCCTAATTCTGCGCCGATAAATAGTGGAGCAATATCAGAAAGGAGTTCAACAGTGTAAAATTGCAAAGAGTTTGAACATATCATCATCTCCAGTGCATCAAAAGATTCAGAGAATCTTGAAGGATCTCTGTGCGTAAGGGTCAAGGCCGGAAAACCATACTGGGTGCCCATGATCTTCAGGCCCTTAGACGGCACTGCATCACATACAGGCATGCTTCTGTATTGGAAATCACAAAATGGGCTCAGGAATATTTCCAGAGAACATTATCTGTGAATACAATTCACCGTGCCATCTGCCATTGCCAGCTAAAACTCTGTAGTTCAAAGAAGAAGCCGTATCTAAACGTGATCCAGAAGCGCAGACGTCTTCTCTGGGCCAAGGCTCATTTAAAATGGACAGTGGCAAAGTGGAAAACTGTTCTGTGGTCAGACGAATCAAAATTTGAAGTTCTTTATGGAAATCAGGGATGCCGTGTCATTTGGACTAAAGAGGAGAAGGACGACCCAAGTTGTTATCAGCGCTCAGTTCAGAAGCCTGCATCTCTGATGGTATGGGGTTGCATTAGTGCGTGTGGCATGGGCAGCTTACACATCTGGAAAGACACCATCAATGCTGAAAGGTATATCCAGGTTCTAGAGCAACATATGCTCCCATCCAGACGATGTCTCTTTCAGGGAAGACCTTGCATTTTCCAACATGACAATGCCAAACCACATACTGCATCAATTACAGCATCATGGCTGCATAGAAGAAGGGTCCAGGTACTGAACTGGCCAGCCTGCAGTCCAGATCTTTCACCCATAGAAAACATTTGGCGCATCATAAAACGGAAGATACGACAAAAAAGACCTAAGACAGTTGAGCAACTAGAATCCTACATTAGACAAGAATGGGTTAACATTCCTATCCCTAAACTTGAGCAACTTGTCTCCTCAGTCCCCAGACGTTTACAGACTGTTGTAAAGAGAAAAGGGGATGTCTCACAGTGGTAAACATGGCCTGTCCCAACTTTTTTGAGATGTGTTGTTGTCATGAAATTTAAAATCACCTAATTTTTCTCTTTAAATGATACATTTTCTCAGGTTAAACATTTGATATGTCATCTATGTTCTATTCTGAATAAAATATGGAATTTTGAAACTTCCACATCATTGCATTCCATTTTTATTTACAATTTGTATTTTGTCCCAACTTTTTTGGAATCAGGGTTGTATTAAAAAAAGCATTCATATTCATTGACAGTTAACAGATGGCAGAGCTTTCTTTATATATGTTATATAGATAGATAGATAGATAGATAGATAGATAGATAGATAGATAGATAGATAGATAGATAGATAGATAGATAGATAGAATCTTGATAGAAGGAAAATAAAACAGTACATGTGTATGCACCACTATTGTGTACATTTGGAATTTTATTCAAATATTGAACAAAATCCATCAAAACCATAGCTGATCACTAAAAACTATAATGTTAAAAAAGAGAAAATAATAAATCCTTTCTTACAAAAAAAAAAGAATTATGGGCTTCTTTTAAAATTCCAGTTCCAATTCAATAATGTTTATTGAAGAACTCAGTAAAATTTAATATTTCATACTGCCATGTCAATGCTGGAATCATGACACACATAAGCTGCATCAAATATTGAAGCTTAAGTGTACTTAGAAATAGAACAACTCATCATCTTTCTGGTCTCTGGACATATATTCAAGTGAGATCTATATTGGTAATTTTCTCAGGTGTAACAAAGTGCTTAATTACCATAACATGCACCAATAAAGTACCAGGAGCTGAAGCACGAAACTAAATCCAACTTTGTCCCTCCTGAATGAAAAGCAATTTTTTTATAAATAAATAAACTCAAATTCATGTGTGGAAAAATCCATTTCTGCACATTAACAGTGGTTAATTACATACGGACTGTGAGGAATGGGATCTTTTTTTCATCCATACTCAAATCATAAAGCATAACTACTGGATAATCCTTGATAAAAATTCCAATACATGACTCTCCCATTCAGAGTCCTCTTCCTCTACACTTTGGATATTATATTGATGAATTATTAAATTACAGCCATATAATTGTTAGGTTAGATATGGCTGAATGAGAAAGTTTTGTCTTTTTTATTTTTAATAGTGAGTTTATTCTACTTGTTTTAATGTATTCATAATTTATGGATAAAACATAAGTGAGTTTGAATGCCAAAAATTAACTAAAAAAATGACAACACTGGTCAAGGTTGAAAAAATATGATAAAATCTTATGGGCACAGATAAATGGTAAGATGTAAAATGTGTACAATCCATTCTCCCATGAGTGTGTGTTTAGCTGAAGGCCTTCTGATCTAATATCACTCTTTTCCAGGATATTTTACAGAAGCTGACTGATGAAACAAGAAGCTGACATTTACATGTTAGTTTGTCAAACGTAAGGAAATGCATTGTGCGGTGGTCTGGGAAAACCCATCGGATATGGCTGAATTCTTGGGGGGGGGGGGATGAAAATCTGGTTTTAACAAATCACATTTTTCTGCCAAATGACGTGCTTTGACAGCTTAAACAAAACAAATATATAGCGTATAACTTTGTCTTGGTGAAATGATTAAATGGCCTAATAAACAGAACAATAGAACTGAATTAATTAATTATTATTTCCCCGCCGATGGTAGCATGAACATAGATCAACGGAGATGATGAGACTTTGTTTAAATGCTGTGAGTTTTATCTCAAGCAATGAGATGGAAACTGACGTGGATGATGTTGATAATATGAAAAGTGAGAATTAATTTCCTGTTGAAAATATTTTCTAAATATCTGGCAGTAATGTTGTCACACAGTCAGTAGATTTAAGTTAGAAATGTAGAGGAAGGTGGAGCATCATTCAGTGCAATTGGACCGAAATCTTGAAATGTGATTTTCTCCTTAGGCTGGCCCCACACTGCAGGATAATCAGGTAGATTCTGGGTTCCATTTGCCCCTTCTGATTAATCATGGGGCATTCCCGATTCAAGGCTGGTCAGAAGTGATTATCTGCCTCAATAATCTTGTAGTGTGAGGGGTTGACAGACATAATTTTCAGGTCACCGACTACATCAGGAGCCTGCCTGATTTAGAATCATAAATATCAAACATCTGATATTTATGACCAGAAATCATGCAGGGTGAAAGGAACAGTGATGTAATATTGAGCCGAGAGTGAGCTGATCAGGAAGCATCACGTTTAATGGTATCTTCAAGGCTGTGGAAGGTCAGAGAATGTATAAAAATAACTACACTTCTAATGATCATAGGTTTTACTCTCCCCTCTACCCGTGTACACAACAATGTGAGCTTGTAGTAGGAGCTTGCACTAGCTCACCTCACATCATGCTGCAAAATGTATAAGGGCGGATATCCAGACAGTGTTTTTTTTTTTCCTAGCACCAACATTTCAGTTGTTCCCACTGTGTCTTTTTTTCTCAGAGAGCACCGTCTTTTTTTTTTTGGATGCTCTGAGCACTTCAAACTCTGAACTTTTCAGAGCGAGTTTCCGTGAGATCCCAAGTCCCCAGAGTTGCACTCTGAAATTGTTCAGTATAATTCCCAAGTATGTGGTCCTGCATCTTGACTGAATCATCTGGTGTGTGGGTTCTTGTGATTAAAACATTAAAAACTGGTTAAATCTGTCATTATGTCCATGGTCTCACATGTTTTTAAAATTAGTTAAAAGTTGAAAATCCTCTAGTATGGCCCAGGCCTTATTCACTGTTGGGGTAATAAAAGTTTAAAATGTTAAAACTTCACTGCTACTTGAGATACATGCAAAAGGAAACCATATTTCAAGTCAGAAAAGCCTGTAATTTGCAGAAGTATATAGCAGAAAATGTGACATTTTGACCACGTGAAGGGTTTCCCCAGGCTGCCACACAAGTAAAAGCTTCACAGGATGTAATACTTGCAAGTAAATAATAATTGTGTTGGAATTATGTTACAGTTATGGTTTGAAGAGTATGGTTAATGAGTTTCCTGCTTTTACAGTAAAAACCACAGTAAAATAATTGGGACACCTAAAAGCTATTTGAAATATATTGTCCTCAAGTATCAGTAAATAGGCCTTTTGCAGCTAGAGGTCATATGCTTGGTTACCACATAGCAAGGCTATATTGGAGAGCAAGCTTTCCAGTAAACAAAACCCTCAACAAAGGTCAAGCATGTGTGGCCAAGAACAAAAGTTTCAGCAGTTTATAGTGCATAATATCTTTCCATTTCTCGAAGAATTGTCAAAGTAGTTTTGTAAGTTTAGTTTAGGCTCATTTTTACAGGAAAAAAATATTTTATTGCAAAGGCACTAACTAATGGACGGTGTTTCGATCTTCGCGACCAAACAAAATGGCGACTTCACAAAGTATATACACAAAAAAAACTCGTAAATGCACTTATTTTAATTCTAACAGCTCAAAACAGCTCCATAATAAAAGTTTTCAAGGTATATAGTTGTTTTTGTAAGGTTCGTCTACATCTTGAAGATATAAACAAACAATTTACCTTGATGAAAACATTACAGAGCATTGATGGCTTTATACTAAAGTTGTTGTTCTTAATATTTCTCTGTTTCCCAACAGAGGATACTCTTGAAGAGCCTACAGAACCCAAGAAGAAGAAAAAAATCCTGTTTTCACTGTTGTGTTCCCATGTGTAAAGGTGATTCAAGATAGCACAAAGAACTGAAATTTCATTGATTGCCTGGTAGAGTGGGAGATGAAGAAATAAGGAAGCAATGGCTTGTGAAAATACATAGAGATGAAAGACCTGACTTTAAGGTAATACAAAAAAACTATGTTATAGCCACCTATTCCTGTGACACAAGAACATCTTCCAACCAAGGGGCCATCACCAAGCCTTGCCAATACATGAGGAGGTTCAGTTTTCCTCATTGAACAGTAGCACTTAGAGCTTACTTTCCATGGAATAGGTCACTGCAGAAAAAGAAAAAAATGGTGGTTTTCATTTCAGAGCAAGGTAATGATTTAGGATA